>NW_024404467.1:0-180862 GCF_905171775.1 Rana temporaria | reverse complement strand
GAGACACAAAGATAGAGACACCAAGAGACACAACGAGATAGAGACACCAAGAGACACAAAGAGATAGAGACACCAAGAGACACAGAGAGATAGAGACACAGAGAGAGATAGAGACACCAAGAGACACAGAGAGAGATAGAGACACCAAGAGACACAGAGATAGAGACACCAAGAGACACAGAGATAGAGACACAGAGAGATAGAGACACCAAGAGACACAACGAGATAGAGACACCAAGAGACACAACGAGATAGAGACACCAAGAGACACAACGAGATAGAGACACCAAGAGACACAGAGAGATAGAGACACCAAGAGACACAGAGATAGAGACACAGAGAGATAGAGACACCAAGAGACACAGAGAGAGATAGAGACACCAAGAGACACAGAGATAGAGACACAGAGAGATAGAGACGCCAAGAGACACAGAGAGATAGAGACACCAAGAGACACAGAGAGATAGAGACACCAAGAGACACAGAGAGATAGAGACACCAAGAGACACAGAGATAGAGACACAGAGAGATAGAGACACCAAGAGACACAGAGAGATAGAGACACAGAGAGAGATAGAGACACCAAGAGACACAGAGATAGAGACACAGAGAGATAGAGACACCAAGAGACACAGAGATAGAGACACAAAGAGATAGAGACACCAAGAGACACAACGAGATAGAGACACCAAGAGACACAGAGAGATAGAGACACCAAGAGACACAGAGAGATAGAGACACAGAGAGAGATAGAGACACCAAGAGACACAGAGATAGAGACACAGAGAGATAGAGACACCAAGAGACACAAAGATAGAGACACCAAGAGACACAACGAGATAGAGACACCAAGAGACACAACGAGATAGAGACACCAAGAGACACAAAGAGATAGAGACACCAAGAGACACAAAGAGATAGAGACACCAAGAGACACAGAGAGATAGAGACACAGAGAGAGATAGAGACACCAAGAGACACAGAGAGATAGAGACACCAAGAGACACAGAGAGATAGATAGAGACGCCAAGAGACACAGAGAGATAGAGACACCAAGAGACACAGAGAGATAGAGACACAGAGAGATAGAGACACCAAGAGACACAGAGAGATAGAGACACAGAGAGAGATAGAGACACCAAGAGACACAGAGATAGAGACACAGAGAGATAGAGACACCAAGAGACACAAAGATAGAGACACCAAGAGACACAACGAGATAGAGACACCAAGAGACACAAAGAGATAGAGACACCAAGAGACACAGAGAGATAGAGACACAGAGAGAGATAGAGACACCAAGAGACACAGAGAGAGATAGAGACACCAAGAGACACAGAGATAGAGACACCAAGAGACACCAAGAGACACAACGAGATAGAGACACCAAGAGACACAACGAGATAGAGACACCAAGAGACACAACGAGATAGAGACACCAAGAGACACAGAGAGATAGAGACACCAAGAGACACAGAGATAGAGACACAGAGAGATAGAGACACCAAGAGACACAGAGAGAGATAGAGACACCAAGAGACACAGAGATAGAGACACAGAGAGATAGAGACACCAAGAGACACAGAGAGATAGATAGAGACGCCAAGAGACACAGAGAGATAGAGACACCAAGAGACACAGAGAGATAGAGACACCAAGAGACACAGAGAGATAGAGACACCAAGAGACACAGAGATAGAGACACAGAGAGATAGAGACACCAAGAGACACAGAGAGATAGAGACACCAAGAGACACAGAGATAGAGACACAGAGAGATAGAGACACCAAGAGACACAGAGATAGAGACACAAAGAGATAGAGACACCAAGAGACACAACGAG
The DNA here is from genome assembly GCF_905171775.1 of Rana temporaria. Classification (NCBI taxonomy): domain Eukaryota; kingdom Metazoa; phylum Chordata; class Amphibia; order Anura; family Ranidae; genus Rana; species Rana temporaria. The sequence continues at coordinate 179,019 of NW_024404467.1, read as the reverse complement.
ATAGAGACACCAAGAGACACAGAGAGATAGAGACACCAAGAGACACAGAGAGATAGAGACACAGAGAGAGATAGAGACACCAAGAGACACAGAGATAGAGACACAGAGAGATAGAGACACCAAGAGACACAAAGATAGAGACACCAAGAGACACAACGAGATAGAGACACCAAGAGACACAAAGAGATAGAGACACAGAGAGAGATAGACACCAAGAGACACAGAGAGATAGAGACACAGAGAGAGATAGAGACACAGAGAGAGATAGAGACACCAAGAGACACAGAGATAGAGACACAGAGAGATAGAGACACCAAGAGACACAAAGATAGAGACACCAAGAGACACAACGAGATAGAGACACCAAGAGACACAACGAGATAGAGACACCAAGAGACACAAAGAGATAGAGACACCAAGAGACACAGAGATAGAGACACAGAGAGATAGAGACACCAAGAGACACAGAGAGATAGAGACACAGAGAGATAGAGACACCAAGAGACACAGAGAGATAGAGACACAGAGAGAGATAGAGACACCAAGAGACACAGAGAGATAGAGACACAGAGAGAGATAGAGACACCAAGAGACACAGAGATAGAGACACAGAGAGATAGAGACACCAAGAGACACAAAGATAGAGACACCAAGAGACACAACGAGATAGAGACACCAAGAGACACAAAGAGATAGAGACACCAAGAGACACAGAGAGATAGAGACACAGAGAGAGATAGAGACACCAAGAGACACAGAGAGAGATAGAGACACCAAGAGACACAGAGATAGAGACACCAAGAGACACAGAGATAGAGACACAGAGAGATAGAGACACCAAGAGACACAAAGATAGAGACACCAAGAGACACAACGAGATAGAGACACCAAGAGACACAACGAGATAGAGACACCAAGAGACACAACGAGATAGAGACACCAAGAGACACAGAGAGATAGAGACACCAAGAGACACAGAGATAGAGACACAGAGAGATAGAGACACCAAGAGACACAGAGAGAGATAGAGACACCAAGAGACACAGAGATAGAGACACAGAGAGATAGAGACACCAAGAGACACAGAGAGATAGAGACACCAAGAGACACAGAGAGATAGAGACACCAAGAGACACAGAGAGAGATAGAGACACCAAGAGACACAGAGATAGAGACACAGAGAGATAGAGACACCAAGAGACACAAAGATAGAGACACCAAGAGACACAACGAGATAGAGACACCAAGAGACACAACGAGATAGAGACACCAAGAGACACAACGAGATAGAGACACCAAGAGACACAAAGAGATAGAGACACCAAGAGACACAGAGAGATAGATAGAGACGCCAAGAGACACAGAGAGATAGAGACACCAAGAGACACAGAGAGATAGAGACACCAAGAGACACAGAGAGAGATAGAGACACCAAGAGACACAAAGAGATAGAGACACCAAGAGACACAGAGAGATAGATAGAGACGCCAAGAGACACAGAGAGATAGAGACACCAAGAGACACAGAGAGATAGAGACACCAAGAGACACAGAGAGAGATAGAGACACCAAGAGACACAACGAGATAGAGACACCAAGAGACACAAAGAGATAGAGACACCAAGAGACACAACGAGATAGAGACACCAAGAGACACAAAGAGATAGAGACACCAAGAGACACAGAGAGATAGAGACACAGAGAGAGATAGAGACACCAAGAGACACAGAGATAGAGACACAGAGAGATAGAGACACCAAGAGACACAAAGATAGAGACACCAAGAGACACAAAGAGATAGAGACACCAAGAGACACAGAGAGATAGAGACACAGAGAGAGATAGACACCAAGAGACACAGAGAGATAGAGACACAGAGAGAGATAGAGACACAGAGAGAGATAGAGACACCAAGAGACACAGAGATAGAGACACAGAGAGATAGAGACACCAAGAGACACAAAGATAGAGACACCAAGAGACACAACGAGATAGAGACACCAAGAGACACAACGAGATAGAGACACCAAGAGACACAACGAGATAGAGACACCAAGAGACACAGAGAGATAGAGACACAGAGAGAGATAGAGACACCAAGAGACACAGAGATAGAGACACAGAGAGATAGAGACACCAAGAGACACAGAGAGAGATAGAGACACCAAGAGACACAGAGATAGAGACACAGAGAGATAGAGACACCAAGAGACACAGAGAGAGAGACACAGAGAGATAGAGACACCAAGAGACACAGAGAGATAGATAGAGACGCCAAGAGACACAGAGAGATAGAGACACCAAGAGACACAGAGAGATAGAGACACCAAGAGACACAGAGAGATAGAGACACCAAGAGACACAGAGATAGAGACACAGAGAGATAGAGACACCAAGAGACACAGAGAGATAGAGAGACATACAGAGAGACGGAGACACCAAGAGACTAGGGATGAGCTCCGGTGTGTTCCCACACTCCACGTGCAGAACCTGCCAGGAAGTCGGCATGGCGCTGTGCTAACCACAGGCAGGGAGACATATTCCCGATCTCTGCAGCGTGGAGTGTGGAAACACACCGGAGCTCATCCCTACAAGAGACAACAAGAGATGGAGACACCGAGATGGAGAGACATACAGAGAGAGATGGAGACACCAAAAGACAGAAGAGACACAGAGAGATGAAGAGAGGGGGAGACGCACAGAGATGAAGAGAGGGGGAGACACACAGAGATGAAGAGAGGGGGAGACACACAGAGATGAAGAGAGGGGGAGACACACAGAGATGAAGAGAGGGGGAGACACACAGAGATGAAGAGAGGGGGAGACACACAGAGATGAAGAGAGGGGGAGACGCGCGCCAAGAGAGGGGGAGACACACAGAGATGAAGAGAGGGGGAGACACACAGAGATGAAGAGAGGGAGACACACAGAGATGAAGAGAGGGGGAGACGCACAGAGATGAAGAGATGGGGAGACGCACAGAGATGAAGAGAGGGGGAGACACACAGAGATGAAGAGAGGGGGAGACGCACAGAGATGAAGAGAGGGGGAGACGCACAGAGATGAAGAGAGGGGGAGACACACAGAGATGAAGAGAGGGGGAGACACACAGAGATGAAGAGAGGGGGAGACGCACAGAGATGAAGAGAGGGGGAGACGCACAGAGATGAAGAGAGGGGGAGACACACAGAGATGAAGAGGGGGAGACGCACAGAGATGAAGAGAGGGGGAGACGCACAGAGATGAAGAGAGGGGGAGACGCACAGAGATGAAGAGAGGGGGAGACGCACAGAGATGAAGAGATGGGGAGACGCACAGAGATGAAGAGAGGGGGAGACACACAGAGATGAAGAGAGGGGGAGACACACAGAGATGAAGAGAGGGAGACACACAGAGATGAAGAGAGGGAGACACACAGAGATGAAGAGAGGGGGAGACACACACAGAGATGAAGAGAGGGGGAGACACACAGAGATGAAGAGAGGGAGACACACAGAGATGAAGAGAGGGGGAGACGCACAGAGATGAAGAGAGGGGGAGACACACAGAGATGAAGAGAGGGGGAGACACACAGAGATGAAGAGAGGGAGACACACAGAGATGAAGAGAGGGAGACACACAGAGATGAAGAGAGGGGGAGACGCACAGAGATGAAGAGAGGGGGAGACGCACAGAGATGAAGAGAGGGGGAGACACACAGAGATGAAGAGAGGGAGACACACAGAGATGAAGAGAGGGGGAGACGCACAGAGATGAAGAGAGGGGGAGACGCACAGAGATGAAGAGAGGGGGAGACACACAGAGATGAAGAGAGGGGGAGACGCACAGAGATGAAGAGAGGGGGAGACGCACAGAGATGAAGAGAGGGGGAGACACACAGAGATGAAGAGGGGGAGACGCACAGAGATGAAGAGAGGGGGAGACGCACAGAGATGAAGAGAGGGGGAGACGCACAGAGATGAAGAGAGGGGGAGACGCACAGAGATGAAGAGATGGGGAGACGCACAGAGATGAAGAGAGGGGGAGACACACAGAGATGAAGAGAGGGGGAGACACACAGAGATGAAGAGAGGGAGACACACAGAGATGAAGAGAGGGAGACACACAGAGATGAAGAGAGGGGGAGACGCACAGAGATGAAGAGAGGGGGAGACGCACAGAGATGAAGAGATGGGGAGACGCACAGAGATGAAGAGAGGGGGAAACACACAGAGATGAAGAGAGGGGGAGACACACAGAGATGAAGAGAGGGGGAGACGCACAGAGATGAAGAGAGGGGGAGACGCACAGAGATGAAGAGAGGGGGAGACACACAGAGATGAAGAGATGGGGAGACGCACAGAGATGAAGAGAGGGGGAGACACACAGAGATGAAGAGATGGGGAGACACACAGAGATGGAGAGGGGGAGACGCACAGAGATGAAGAGAGGGGGGAGACACACAGAGATGGAGAGGGGGAGACACACACAGAGATGAAGAGAGGGGGAGACGCACAGAGATGAAGAGAGGGGGAGACGCACAGAGATGAAGAGGGGGACACACACAGAGATGAAGAGATGGGGAGACGCACAAAGATGAAGAGAGGGAGACACACAGAGATGAAGAGAGGGGGAGACACACAGAGATGAAGAGGGGGAGACACACAGAGATGAAGAGAGGGGGAGACGCACAGAGATGAAGAGAGGGGGAGACACACAGATGGAGAGGGGGAGACACACAGAGATGAAGAGATGGGGAGACGCACAAAGATGAAGAGAGGGAGACACACAGAGATGAAGAGAGGGGGAGACGCACAGAGATGAAGAGAGGGGGAGACACACAGAGATGAAGAGATGGGGAGACACACAGAGATGAAGAGATGGGGAGACACACAGAGATGGAGAGGGGGAGACGCACAGAGATGAAGAGAGGGGGAGACACACAGAGATGGAGAGGGGGAGACACACACAGAGATGAAGAGAGGGGGAGACGCACAGAGATGAAGAGAGGGGGAGACGCACAGAGATGAAGAGGGGGACACACACAGAGATGAAGAGATGGGGAGACGCACAGAGATGAAGAGAGGGGGAGACACACAGAGATGAAGAGGGGGAGACACACAGAGATGAAGAGAGGGGGAGACGCACAGAGATGAAGAGAGGGGGAGACACACAGAGATGGAGAGGGGGAGACACACACAGAGATGAAGAGAGGGGGAGACGCACAGAGATGAAGAGAGGGGGAGACGCACAGAGATGAAGAGAGGGGGAGATGCACAGAGATGAAGAGAGGGGGAGACGCACAGAGATGAAGAGAGGGGGAGACGCACAGAGATGAAGAGAGGGGGAGACACACAGAGAGATGAAGAGAGGGGGAGACGCACAGAGATGAAGAGAGGGAGACACACAGAGATGAAGAGAGGGGGAGACACACAGAGATGAAGAGAGGGGGAGACACACAGAGATGAAGAGAGGGGGAGACACACAGAGATGAAGAGAGGGGGAGACGCACAGAGATGAGGAGAGGGGGAGACGCACAGAGATGAGGAGAGGGGGAGACGCACAGAGATGAAGAGATGGGGAGACACACAGAGATGAAGAGAGGGGGAGACACACAGAGATGAAGAGAGGGGGAGACACACAGAGATGAAGAGAGGGGGAGACACACAGAGATGAAGAGAGGGGGAGACACACAGAGATGAAGAGAGGGGGAGACACACAGAGATGAAGAGAGGGGGAGACGCACAGAGATGAAGAGAGGGGGAGACGCACAGAGATGAAGAGATGGGGAGACGCACAGAGATGAAGAGATGGGGAGACGCACAGAGATGAAGAGAGGGGGAGACACACAGAGATGAAGAGAGGGGGAGACACACAGAGATGAAGAGAGGGGGAGACACACAGAGATGAAGAGGGGGAGACACACACAGAGATGAAGAGAGGGGGAGACACACACAGAGATGAAGAGGGGGAGACACACAGAGATGAAGAGAGGGGGAGACGCACAGAGATGAAGAGAGGGGGAGACGCACAGAGATGAAGAGAGGGGGAGACACACAGAGATGAAGAGAGGGGGAGACACACAGAGATGAAGAGAGGGGGAGACACACAGAGATGAAGAGAGGGGGAGACGCACAGAGATGAAGAGAGGGGGAGACGCACAGAGATGAAGAGAGGGGGAGACGCACAGAGATGAAGAGAGGGGGAGACACACAGAGATGAAGAGAGGGGGAGACACACAGAGATGAAGAGAGGGGGAGACACACAGAGATGAAGAGAGGGGGAGACACACAGAGATGAAGAGAGGGGGAGACGCACAGAGATGAAGAAAGGGGGAGACACACAGAGATGAAGAGAGGGGGAGACACGCACAGAGATGAAGAGAGGGGGAGACACACAGAGATGAAGAGAGGGGGAGACACACAGAGATGAAGAGAGGGGGAGACACACAGAGATGAAGAGAGGGGGAGACGCACAGAGATGAAGAGAGGGGGAGACGCACAGAGATGAAGAGAGGGGGAGACGCACAGAGATGAAGAGAGGGGGAGACGCACAGAGATGAAGAGAGGGGGAGACGCACAGAGATGAAGAGATGGGGAGACGCACAGAGATGAAGAGAGGGAGACACACACAGAGATGAAGAGAGGGGGAGACACACAGAGATGAAGAGAGGGGGAGACACACACAGAGATGAAGAGAGGGGGAGACACACACAGAGATGAAGAGAGGGGGAGACACACAGAGATGAAGAGAGGGGGAGACGCACAGAGATGAAGAGAGGGGGAGACACACAGAGATGAAGAGAGGGGGAGACACGCACAGAGATGAAGAGAGGGGGAGACACACAGAGATGAAGAGAGGGGGAGACACACAGAGATGAAGAGAGGGGGAGACACACAGAGATGAAGAGAGGGGGAGACACACAGAGATGAAGAGAGGGGGAGACACACAGAGATGAAGAGAGGGGGAGACACACAGAGATGAAGAGAGGGGGAGACACACAGAGATGAAGAGAGGGGGAGACGCACAGAGATGAAGAGAGGGGGAGACGCACAGAGATGAAGAGAGGGAGACACACAGAGATGAAGAGAGGGGGAGACACACAGAGATGAAGAGAGGGGGAGACACACAGAGATGAAGAGAGGGGGAGACACACAGAGATGAAGAGATGGGGAGACGCACAGAGATGAAGAGAGGGGGAGACACACAGAGATGAAGAGAGGGGGAGACACACAGAGATGAAGAGATGGGGAGACGCGCGCCAAGAGAGGGGGAGACGCGCACCAAGAGGGGGGGACATGGGTACCCAGAAGTGCGATGAGACCTCCTTCCATGGAAATGTCTCAGGAGGGAGGGAGGTCGCCCACTTACCTTTTCCTTCTCGATCAGGGACGGGATGAAGCTGCGTTTGTCGGCGGGCCGGTTGGTGACGGGGTGGATCATGGTCTCATGGGTGAAGAAATCCACAGACGGCTGTATAGAGAGGGGAGAGAGGGGTCAGCGAGGTCCATCAAGTGGCGTCCATCCAACATGCAGCTTCCGTCGCACTCACCTCATAAGGGTCATACTTGGTGTCCCCAAACTGCCCGCGTTGAATCCGCTCCACCAGGTCCACCTGGTCATCGGTCAGTTTAATGTCCTGTCCGGTTTTCTTATCATGAACGGTTCTCCTGGGGAAAGGCAGACACGGTGTGTTATGAAGTATTGTGGTACTTTGTATACATAACCCGGCATAATGACAACCTATCACAGAGCTTCCCACCCGGAGATGGAAGGAAATAGCCGGCAATGGTCACTGCTCGGGGAGGGAGCAGCACGGGGGCTTTGCAGTGCTGGGATCCAGGAATTTGTACCCGATGACCCCTCTTTATATAAATCTTCCCCAAACAGCCACTGGACTTTCCATAACAGAAAACTGAATCAAAGACTTCCGAGAGCCCCTCCCCCACTCACCAATAATCAGGATTCTCCATCTTGTCCAGGAATTCCTCCAGCTGGTCCTTCGTCTTCAGAGGCTTGAAAATCTTCTTACCATCCAGGTCATAACCGATGTGCGGGAAATCCTTGTACCACTCCATAGGGATGTTCCCCACCGTGTTCCGGATGTCCTGCCAGAGAGAAGAGCGCAAACTGAGCGCAATGATACAGATACGAGAGATACGAGAACGGGACAAATCAATGGACAACTCGGGGAGCCGGACGCTACAACTCGGGGGGCCGGCCGCTACAACGCGGGGGCCGGCCGCTACAACGCGGGGGCCGGCCGGCACAACTCGGGAGCCGGCCAGTACAACTCGGGGAGACGCCCACTACAACTCGGGGAGACGCCCACTACAACTCGGGGAGACGCCCACTACAACTCGGGGAGACGCCCACTACAACTCGGGGAGACGCCCACTACAACTCGGGGAGCCGCCCACTACAACTCGGGGAGCCGCCCACTACAACTCGGGAGCCGCCCACTACAACTCGGGGAGCCGCCCACTACAACTCGGGGAGCCGCCCACTACAACTCGGGAGCCGCCCACTACAACTCGGGAGCCGCCCACTACAACTCGGGGAGCCGCCCACTACAACTCGGGGAGCCGCCCACTACAACTCGGGGAGCCGCCCACTACAACTCGGGGAGCCGCCCACTACAACTCGGGGAGCCGCCCACTACAACTCGGGGAGCCGCCCACTACAACTCGGGGAGCCGCCCACTACAACTCGGGGAGCCGCCCACTACAACTCGGGGAGCCGCCCACTACAACTCGGGGGGCCGGCCACTACAACTCGGGGGGCCGGCCACTACAACTCGGGGGGCCGGCCACTACAACTCGGGGAGCCGCCCACTACAACTCGGGGAGCCGCCCACTACAACTCGGGGAGCCGCCCACTACAACTCGGGGAGCCGCCCACTACAACTCGGGGGGCCGGCCACTACAACTCGGGGGGCCGGCCACTACAACTCGGGGGGCCGGCCACTACAACTCGGGGAGCCGCCCACTACAACTCGGGGAGCCGCCCACTACAACTCGGGGAGCCGCCCACTACAACTCGGGGGGCCGGCCACTACAACTCGGGGGGCCGGCCACTACAACTCGGGGGGCCGGCCACTACAACTCGGGGGGCCGGCCACTACAACTCGGGAGCCGGCGTAACATGTGGGGGGGGGGAGGACTATGGGGGGGGGGACTATTAGATGTGCCTACAGTCAGAGGGGCCCAGCATTACGGAGGGCCCATCGCTATCTGCTCATAGGACAACTCAATAATAGCATTTGGCACATAAGGGAGTGGAGAGACCATGTCTTTACCGATAACGGCCCATCACCCTGGAGGAAGCGTACGGCGCGTTACAGATCCAAACACATGAAAATCCCATCTGAGCAAAGTCCGTACATTTTGGCATTGATATTGAAAATAGGACCGATCGCGCCAAAGAATTGTCTTTTATTTAACCCATTTGCTGCCGGAGCCAATTTTTGTGTTTTTAAAAAACAAAATAATAATTTTAGGCCAAACAGGAAATATTTTCTGAAATAAGACACCCCTAGAGAATAAAATAGCGGCAGTTCCAATGTCACACAATATTACCGCAAAGGCTCAGTAAAAAAACACACTGAAGGGAATTTTTCAGGCACACAAACACAATAAACAACCCGTATGTTTAGTAAAATATAAAAGCCGAAGTTGCACCGAGTAAATTGATACCCAACATGGCAAACCTTAAATTTGCGCCCCGTAAAATGGCGACAAACTTTAGTACCCGATATTTTGTAGCGGTGACGCTTTAAACCCCCCCCTATAGGTATCAGTTTAGTATTAGGGAGGAGGTCTGCTGCTAGAATTATCGCTCTCACTCTGGAATGCTCAGGGGCCGGCCAGTACAACTCAGGGGGCCGGCCGGTACAACTCGGGGGGCCGGCCGGTACAACTCGGGGGGCCGGCCGGTACAACTCGGGGGGCCGGCCGGTACAACTCGGGGGGCCGGCCGGTACAACTCAGGGGGCCGCCCAGTACAACTCAGGGGGCCGCCCAGTACAACTCGGGGGGCCGCCCAGTACAACTCGGGGGGCCGCCCAGTACAACTCAGGGGCCGGCGAGCAGTTCAGGGAAGCAGTGAACATGTTCTGCCCTCCACCTTGTGCTGCCCGCCTCCGACTATGCGATATGCGCAGCAATATGCGACGTGTATCGCAAGGCGTTGGTGTCGCGACCTGTGCGTGTACATGCATATATGTGGGGGGCCTGAAAAAATATATATATTGGGGGAGGGGGATGTTATGTGCTTGGGTGTAACTATTGATTTTTGTTTAACTTTTTTCATCACAGTCTCCTATGTGATGATTTTTAGGTGACAGGTTCTCTTTCATCAGACATGCCACTGGCACCTGCCGGGAAAACATAGCGATGGTACGGGGGGGGGGGGGGCAGGGGGTGGTGTCCGTCTATAAATGGACAATGAGATTGTTCGCTCTCATGGAGGATGCACTGAGCAGGCGAGCCATAGGGAGCAAAAAAGAACTGTCAAAAGACCTGCGTAACAGGGTAACAGAGTTTTATAAAGGTGAAAAAGGATATAGGACGATATCCAAAGCCTTAAATATGCCAGTAAGTGCTTTTCAATCACGTCTTAAGTGGAAATGTTTTTTTTGGGGGGGGGGTCTCTTGATACCGAGCCATTATTTTGCACAGGGGGATTTGATCAGTTTCACTGCCTTAGTAATTACCACAGCCGTTTCATCCAAGGGAAATCCTGAAAACCTGACCTGTTCGGGCACCTTGAGGACTGGAGCTGAGAAACATTGGTGTAGGGGAATCGCCGGCTGAAAAATGGCACGGCTGGGCAGAGCAACGTATATATATTTATGTCACTTTAAAATTCCCACTGCGCCCCTGCCACGAGCGCCGTGACTGTTCCCGCGGGACTAGATGTCCGATGGTGTCCAGCGATTGTGTCACAGAGCGGCAGAACGGGGGAGAGGCCAGTGTAAACAAGGCATCTCCCTGTTCTGCCTAGTGACAGGACACTGATCGTCTGCTCCCTCTCATCGGGAACAGCAATCGGTGACATGTCACTTGTAGCCACGCCCCGTAACAGTTAAAATCACTCCCTAGGACACACTTAACCCCTTCAGCGCCACCTATCGGTTAACCCCTTCATTGCCAGTGTAATTTTTACAGTAACCAGTGCATTTGTATAGCTCTGATCGCTGTGAAAATGACAATGGTCCCAAAAATGTGTCAAAAGTGTCCGAAGTGTCCGCCATAATGTCGCAGTACCGATAAAAAAAAAAAAAAGAACGCTGATCGCCACCATTACTAATAAAAAAAAAATATTAATAAAAATGCCATAAAACTATCCCCTATTTTGTAAACGCTAGGGCCCGGATTCTCAAAAGAGATACGACAACGCATCTCCAGATACGCCGTCGTATCTCTGCATTGAGCCGTTGTATCTATGCGCCTGGTTCTTAGAATCAGTTACGCATAGATATCCATTAGATTCGACAGGTGTAAGTCTCTTACGCCATCGGATCTTAACTGCATTTTTTTTGGCCCGCTAGGTGGCGCTTCCGTCGAAATCCGCGTTGAGTATGCAAATTAGCTAGATACGCGAATTCCCGAACGTGCGCGCGTCCGACGCAGTAAAGTTACGACGTTTACGTTAGGCTTTTCCCGGCGTAAAGTTGCCCCTGGGTCTATGAGGCGCAGCCAATGTTAAGTATGGCCGTCGTTCCCGCGTCGAAAATTTATAAAATGACGTCGTTTGCGTAAGTCGTTCGTGAATGGGGCTGGACGTCATTTACGTTCACGTCAAAACCAATGACGTCATTTAGAGCAATGCACACTGGGATATTTTAGGGACGGCGCATGCGCAGTTCGTTCGGCGCGGGGGCGCGCTTCATTTAAATGAAACACGCCCTCTACCCGCCGAATTAGAATTCCGCCGGGTGATTTACGCTACACCGCCGCAACTTTACAGGCAAGTGCTTTGTGAATAAAGCACTTGCCTGAAAAACTTGCGGCGGCGTAACGTAAATGAGATACGTTACGCCCGCACAAGTTTGCGCCCATTTTTTAACAAAAATATGTAGAAGAATACGAATCGGACTCAACTGAGGAGAATTTATTTTTAATATATTTTTGGGGGATATTTATTATAGCAAAAAGTAAAAAATATTGCATTTTCTTTTCAAAATTCTGGCTCTTTTTTTGTTTATAGCGCAAAAAATAAAAACCGCAGAGGTGATCAAATACCACCAAAAGAAATCTCTATTTGTGGGGAAAAAAGGACGTCAGTTTTGTTTGGGAGCCACGTTGCACGACCGCGCAATTGTCAGTTAAAGCGACGCAGCGCCGAAATCGCAAAAAAAGTCCTCTGGTCTTTGTCCAGCCAAATGGTCCGGGGGGTAAGTGGTTAAGAACTAAGGGGGGGTGCAGACTTTTGAACAGGGGCATTTCTATTACTATGTTTTGTTTTACGATTGCGCCGAATATCAAATAAAAGAAATATGGGGGGGGGGGGGGGGAGGGTAAACTTTTTAGCACAACTGTAGCGGTCTATATAGAACAGGGGTCTCCAAACTTTTCAAACAAAGGGCCACTTTATTGTCCTTCAGACTTTAGGAGGGCCGGATTGTGGCCAGCAGGGGCAGGAAATGTCACGGGCCCGGCATCAGTGAGAATAAATATGGCCTTAAGGGTTGGTGGTCAATAGGAGGAGAAGTATTGTCCCTATTGGTAAGAGGGATAGTATCCCATCATTGGTATCCGTGGAATATAGTGGTCCAGTGGGAGGAATAGTGCCTTCTATCAGTGGGAGGAATTTTGCCCCAAGGGCCGGATAAAGGCTAGCAAAGGGCCACATCTGGCCCTTGGGCCGCAGTTTGGAGACCCCTGATATAGAGCATTGAGACCCCGACAAAGTCCACCATGATGCCGCAGTGTTCTTGGGGGAATGGCCGGGTCAGAATAGTGGGCTATGGCCCGTATACCATGGCAAGCTGGCACCGTGCTTTGGTCACCCAGAAGGAGTAGACGGGCGCCTCGGTTGGTTGCCGATTGGTCGGTAAGTTTGAGCCTGGATTTTCTATGTGTTTCTATGCCTTGGTTCTGTTCTCCTGGCGGCGGGTTACTCATTTAGAGACTTCGTGGCCTGGATTTACTTCCCCGATACACAAGCTGGCATTGTGCGTTGGTCACCCACGAGTAGACGGGCGCCTCGGTTGGTTGCCGGTTGGTCGGTAAGTTTGAGCCTGGATTTTCTATGCGTTTCTATGCCTTGGTTCTGTTCTCCTGGCGGTGGGTTTCTCATCTGGAGACTTCATGGCCTGGATTTACTTCCCCGATACACAAGCTGGCATCGTGCGTTGGTCACCCAGAAGGAGTAGACGGGTGCCTCGGTTGGTTGCCGATTGGTCGGTAAGTTTGAGCCTGGATTTTCTATGCGTTTCTATGCCTTGGTTCTGTTCTCCTGGCGGTGGGTTTCTCATCTGGAGACTTCATGGCCTGGATTTACTTCCCCGATACACAAGCTGGCATCGTGCGTTGGTCACCCACGAGTAGACGGGTGCCTCGGTTGGTTGCCGATTGGTCGGTAAGTTTGAGCCTGGATTTTCTATGTGTTTCTATGCCTTGGTTCTGTTCTCCTGGCGGTGGGTTTCTCATCTAGAGACTTCGTGGCCTGGATTTACTTCCCCGATACACAAGCTGGCATTGTGCGTTGGTCACCCACGAGTAGACGGGCGCCTCGGTTGGTTGCCGATTGTTCAGCAAGTTTGAGCCTGGATTTTCTATGCCTTGGTTCTGTTCTGGCGGCGGGTTTCTCATCTAGAGACTTCATGGCCTGGATTTACTTCCCCGATACACAAGCTGGATGCAGATGTTGGGGAAGGGTTAAGGCTGCGTCTCGTTAGGCAGCACAGGCCAGTCTAGGCTGTTAAATCCCACAGCCGTCTGGGGACTCCCTCCCCCTTCATCCAGCTTCCGATGGAGCCCCCCCCCCTACCCGTGTCTGCTGCCGGCTGAGGGAGGACCAGACTCAATCTCAAGGGTCACTATAAAAAGTCAATCACAGTTGCAGCCCCGCCAGACACACTCCACACGTGTGAGAGACGAGGCAAGAGGCGCGCTCAGGCGAGGATGCTGACACAAGGCTGCGACATCTCAGAGTCACCATAGTGGTCACATGAGAAGGTCACCGCAGATAGACGTGGACAACGCGAGACGCCGGGACAGCGAAGAGTCTGCAACTTAAAAACAATATATATTTGGCGGTCAACCATCACCATGTCTTTTGCGATGCTGCGCCATGCCCCACCTGCCCGCTTTCTGTACCCCGACATCAGCATGCTTTCCGACGACGACGAAAGCGGCAGCGACAGTTCGGGGTGCGGCGATAAAGCTTTTCACCACTCGATGGACAGGAGTGGCAGGAGAGGAGACAAGAAGTGTTCACGACTGCAGCAAGAGACGCGAGAACCGCGACAACGCCACACGGCCAACGCCCGCGAAAGGGACAGGACGAACAGCGTCAACAGCGCCTTCACCGCCCTGCGCACGCTTATTCCCACAGAGCCCGCCGACCGCAAGCTCAGCAAAATAGAGACTCTACGCCTGGCGTCCAGCTACATCTCCCACCTAGGAAACGTATTACTCCTCGGAGACACTTGTGGAGACGGGCAGCCGTGCCACACCAGCAGTCCCTACTACCAGCATCACCACCCAACCACTAGCAGCCCCAAACACCGAGAGAGCGAGCCAGGCCAACCCAAGCAGATCTGCACCTTCTGCCTCAGCAACCAAAGGAAGCTGGTGAGTAAAATACCGCGCTCATATTACAGCGCTAATAATTAGCCGACAGGTATCAGAACAAGTTACAGTCTGAGAAAACACTTCATAAAAAACAGATGTCGGGAAATTATTTCCAGGCCACAGACCAGTGCGCTCTGCAGGAGAGACCGTAAAAAACACAAAGCGCTACCATAACAGTATATCGCGGCGAGGGGAATGTACACTGCGGCCTCCTCAGATCGCATCTCTTATAATTAGAATTCGTTCCGACCTTAAAAGCTCTGCCCCAAAATCCAATACCCGGACACGTGACTCAGGTGAGGGGTAAGAAGTGGTATCTCCCTTCGGGGATCTGACCTCAATGACGGACACGTGACTCAGGTAAGGGATAGGAAGTGGTATCTCCCTTCGGGGATCTGACCTCAATGACGGACACGTGACTCGGGTGAGGGGTAAGAAGTGGCGTCTCCCTTCCGGAGATCTGACCTCAGAAGGACACATGACTCAGGTGAGGGATAGGAAGTGGTGTCGCCTTTTCAGAGAGCTGACTTGAATGACGGACACGTGACTCGGCTGAGGGGTAAGAAGTGGCGTCTCCCTTCGGGGATCTGACCTCAGAAGTACACATGACTCAGGCGAGGGGTAAAAAGTGGTACCTCCTTCCCAGAGATAGGTCCTTAGAACTGGGCACCAGACTGGGTGAGAAATGGGAAGTGAGATCTCCTCCCCAGAGATCTGACCTCAGTCTTGGACCGTTTCCTACATGTGAGGTATAGGAAGTGGTATTACCCCAGGTGAGGGATTTATCTCTCCTCCAATCATTAAACTGGAGAGGATCAATGTGACCCATGGTGACACCTCCTACATGAATGATCTAAAGCTGGTCACACGTGCTTCATTCTCAGTCACACATTTGTGGTGGTTGGTGATCCTCTCCTCTGTACTATCCTGACAGCTGGGAGACACCTCCACTGTCAGAATACACAGATCACCGAAGAAGGGACCACACATGCATGAAAATTCAGACGGTCTCTGCTGAACCTCCATCCATCTATGGCCACCTTAAAGGTTAAGTGTCTGACACCCCAAAACAGAAACATTTTGGAGAGTCTGTCGCTTTTCCCACAAGACCCTGGGGGTTTGGGGTGCCTGAGTGCGCCATAAGAATACTCGCTCTATTGAAAACAACCCGACATGATAACGTCAGGATCATTCTACGAACCTTCTGACCTCCATCTAATGTACACTCTGTGAGGTCAGGAAGGTGACATCATCTCAGAGGCGAGACCTGCACCCGACACTAGAAGAGGTACCCTCACTTCCCCAGAGGGGTCTACAGCTAGGCCTGTATAGGGTCAGAGGAGCCCTGATCTCCAGAGATCTCCCTGCAAGTATCTACAGACAGAGTGACCCACCCCAACCCCAGATCTGCACTCGGCCCCCCTCTTCACCATCCCAACCCCAGATCTGCACTCGCCCCCCTCTTCACCATCCCAACCCCAGATCTGCACTCGGCCCCCTCTTCACCATCCCAACCCCAGATCTGCACTCGGCCCCCCTCTTCACCATCCCAACCCCAGATCCTACACTCGCCCCCCTCTTCACCATCCCAACCCCAGATCTGCACTCGCCCCCCTCTTCACCATCCCAGATCTGCACTCGGCCCCCCTCTTCACCACCCCAACCCCAGATCTGCACTCCGGCCCCCTCTTCACCACCCCAACCCCAGATCTGCACTCGGGCCCCCTCTTCACCACCCCAACCCCAGATCTACACTCGGCCCCCCTCTTCACGACCCCAACCCCAGATCTGCACTTGGCCCCCCTCTTCACCATCCCAACCCCAGATCTGCACTCGCCCCCCTCGTCACCATCCCAACCCCAGATCTGCACTCGGCCCCCCTCTTCACCATCCCAACCCCAGATCTGCACTCAGCCCCCCTTTTCACCATCCTCTGCGATGAGGTGAAGTTGACATAAATGTTCCAGACGTAGAACACACAAGCAATGGAAACCAGTGATGTCATCCGTGATTAGCCAATCATGTGATTGCTTTTGTTTTCTGATCCCTCCGCAGAGAACTGCCGGCTGGTTCTTAATTCAAACCATTTACCAACTCAATGACCCGCACAGAGTTCTGTCAGGGGGACACGGGGTTCAGTTGTACCCCGGTGCCCCTCTCTCTACCAAAGAGGCTACAGAACATCTTCCTACAGACACCAAAATGTGGGACCACCTAGAATACCTTCCCTATGAAGTCCCGTGTATTGTGAGCCGGACCCTCGCCCATCTCTGTGCCCGATCCTCGCCCATCTCTGTGCCCGATCCTCGCCCATCTCTGTGCCCGACCCTCGCCCATCTCTGTGCCCGACCCTCGCCCATCTCTGTGCCCGATCCCCACCAATCATTTCACTGGTCAGTGCTCTTAGGTCGGTTAGGCAACAACCAATCAGCTCGTACGCCCCATTTCCCGAGGCTCACCCGACACTCGTACGCCCCGACACTCGTACACCCCGACACTCGTACACCCCGACACCCCATTTCCTGAGGCTCATGTGACACTCGTACACCCCGACACTCGTACACCCCGACACTCGTACGTACGCCCCATTTCCCGAGGCTCACCTGACACTCGTACGCCCCATTTCCCGAGGCTCACCTGACACTCGTACGCCCCATTTCCCGAGGCTCACCTGACACTCGTACGCCCCATTTCCCGAGGCTCATCTGACACTCGTACACCCCATTTCCCGAGGCTCACCTGACACTCGTACGGCCCATTTCCCGAGGCTCACCTGACACTCGTACGCCCCATTTCCCGAGGCTCACCTGACACTCGTACGCCCCATTTCCCGAGGCTCACCTGACACTCGTACGCCCCATTTCCCGAGGCTCATCTGACACTCGTACACCCCATTTCCCGAGGCTCACCTGACACTCGTACGGCCCATTTCCCGAGGCTCACCTGACACTCGTACGGCCCATTTCCCGAGGCTCACCTGACACTCGTACGGCCCATTTCCCGAGGCTCACCCGACACTCGTACGCCCCATTTCCCGAGGCTCACCCGACACTCGTACGCCCCATTTCCCGAGGCTCACCCGACACTCGTACGCCCCATTTCCCGAGGCTCACCCGACACTCGTACACCCCATTTCCCGAGGCTCACCCGACACTCGTAGACCCCATTTCCCGAGGCTCACCTGACACTCGTACACCCCATTTCCTGAGGCTCACCTGACACTCGTACGCCCCATTTCCCGAGGCTCACCTGACACTCGTACACCCCATTTCCTGAGGCTCACCTGACACTCGTAGACCCCATTTCCTGAGGCTCACCTGACACTCGTACACCCCATTTCCTGAGGCTCACCCGATACTCGTACACCCCATTTCCTGAGGCTCACCTGACACTCGTACACCCCATTTCCTGAGGCTCACCCGATACTCGTACACCCCATTTCCTGAGGCTCATCTGACACTCGTACACCCCATTTCCTGAGGCTCATCTGACACTCGTACACCCCATTTCCCGAGGCTCATCTGACACTCGTACACCCCATTTCCCGAGGCTCATCTGACACTCGTACACCCCATTTCCCGAGGCTCACCTGACACTCGTACGCCCCATATCCCGAGGCTCACCTGACACTCGTACACCCCATTTCCCGAGGCTCATCTGACACTCGTACACCCCATTTCCCGAGGCTCACCCGACACTCGTAGACCCCGACACTCGTACACCCCGACACTCGTACACCCCGACACTCGTACACCCCGACACCCCATTTCCTGAGGCTCATGTGACACTCGTACACCCCGACACTCGTACACCCCGACACTCGTACGTACGCCCCATTTCCCGAGGCTCACCTGACACTCGTACGCCCCATTTCCCGAGGCTCACCTGACACTCGTACGCCCCATTTCCCGAGGCTCACCTGACACTCGTACGCCCCATTTCCCGAGGCTCATCTGACACTCGTACACCCCATTTCCCGAGGCTCACCTGACATTCGTACACCCCATTTCCCGAGGCTCACCTGACACTCGTACACCCCATTTCCCGAGGCTCATCCGACACTCGTACACCCCATTTCCCGAGGCTCATCTGACACTCATACACCCCATTTCCCGAGGCTCACCTGACACTCGTACACCCCATTACCCTCGCAGTATGAAGACTTCCAGTAGTGATGGGGCTCAATCCTGGTAGATCCAACCTTGTACAGGACAGGAAATTAGGAGTAATGTATAGGATAAGCTCTCCATATTCATACTGACAGGTCCTCCTGATTACGTCACCTAATAAAAGGGGACTTCCCGCTGTAATCAGGATGGAATAACAAGGGAATGACTGAAGTGAATGTGGAAGACGAGACACAGAAGGAACCGGGAATAGGAATACACTATAGCAGCGATATGCATGTGTGAGGGCAACATGAAGGGTCAGTCCCCAACCAGGAACCAGACCCCCTACAGACTCTGATCTGTCCCCAACCAGGAACCAGACCCCCCTACAGACTGATCTGTCCCCAACCAGGAACCAGACCTCCTACATGTCCCCAACCAGGAACCAGACCCCCTACATGTCCCCAACCAGGAACCAGACCCCCTACAGACTTATCTGTCCCCAACCAGGAACCAGACCCCCCTACAGACTGATCTGTCCCCAACCAGGAACCAGACCTCCTACATGTCCCCAACCAGGAACCAGACCTCCTACATGTCCCCAACCAGGAACCAGACCCCCTACAGACTCTGATCTGTCCCCAACCAGGAACCAGACCCCCTACAGACTGATCTGTCCCCAACCAGGAACCAGACCCCCTACAGACTGATCTGTCCCCAACCAGGAACCAGACCTCCTACATGTCCCCAACCAGGAACCAGACCTCCTACAGACTGATCTGTCCCCAACCAGGAACCAGACCCCCTACAGACTGATCCGTCCCCAACCTGGAACTAGACCTCCTACAGACTGATCTGTCCCCAACCAGGAACCAGACCCCCTACAGACTGATCTGTCCCCAACCAGGAACCAGACCCCCTACATGTCCCCAACCAGGAACCAGACCCCCTACAGACTCTGATCTGTCCCCAACCAGGAACCAGACCCCCTACAGACTCTGATCTGTCCCCAACCAGGAACCAGACCCCCTACAGACTGATCTGTCCCCAACCAGGAACCAGACCCCCCTACATGTCCCCAACCAGGAACCAGACCCCCTACAGACTGATCTGTCCCCAACCAGGAACCAGACCCCCCCTACATGTCCCCAACCAGGAACCAGACCCCCTACAGACTCTGATCTGTCCCCAACCAGGAACCAGACCCCCTTACAGACTGATCTGTCCCCAACCAGGAACCAGACCCCCTACAGACTCTGATCTGTCCCCAACCAGGAACCAGACCCCCCTACAGACTCTGATCTGTCCCCAACCAGGAACCAGACCCCCTACAGACTCTGATCTGTCCCCAACCAGGAACCAGACCCCCCTACAGACTCTGATCTGTCCCCAACCAGGAACCAGACCTTCTACATGTCCCCAACCAGGAACCAGACCCCCTACAGACTGATCTGTCCCCAACCAGGAACCAGACCCCCTACAGACTGATCTGTCCCCAACCAGGAACCAGACCCCCCTACAGACTGATCTGTCCCCAACCAGGAACCAGACCCCCCTACAGACTCTGATCTGTCCCCAACCAGGAACCAGACCCCCTACAGACTCTGATCTGTCCCCAACCAGGAACCAGACCCCCTACATGTCCCCAACCAGGAACCAGACCCCCTACAGACTGATCTGTCCCCAACCAGGAACCAGACCCCCCTACAGACTGATCTGTCCCCAACCTGGAACCAGACCCCCTACAGACTGATCTGTCCCCAACCAGGAACCAGACCCCCTACAGACTGATCTGTCCCCAACCAGGAACCAGACCCCCCTACAGACTGATCTGTCCCCAACCAGGAACCAAACCCCCTACAGACTGATCTGTCCCCAACCAGGAACCAAACCCCCTACAGACTGATCTGTCCCCAACCAGGAACCAAACCCCCTACAGACTGATCTGTCCCCAACCAGGAACCAAACCCCCTACAGACTGATCTGTCCCCAACCAGGAACCAGACCCCCTACATGTCCCCAACCAGGAACCAGACCCCCCTACAGACTGATCTGTCCCCAACCAGGAACCAGACCTCATAAAATCCGTTTACCATTTATAGACCCCCATATGATGAGTGAAAGCCACGTACATCACTATGCACACCAGCTGATCATTAATCCCCCATATCCCGTGCTTAGATGTTCATACCCATGAAAGATTTTTTACCGATGCCAACCGAACTAGACGACGCATTACGGCAAAAGCTTCCCTCCCTTTCGCTGCCTGTTATATTTATTTATATTTAAAAGTAAATACTCTGATTTGCCCCCCCCCCTGTATTTCTCAAATATTCAGACACTTCACCGTGCAGACAGTTTTCTAAATCGGATCTCACTGCGTCCTCCAATATTATACAGAATAATAATAATCCTCATCTCACTGCGTCCTCCAATATTATACAGAATAATAATAATCCTCATCTCACTGCATCCTCCAATATTATACAGAATAATAATCCTCATCTCACTGCGTCCTCCAATATTATACAGAATAATAATAATCCTCATCTCACTGCGTCCTCCAATATTATACAGAATAATAATAATCCTCATCTCACTGCGTCCTCCAATATTATACAGAATAATAATAATCCTCATCTCACTGCGTCCTCCAATATTATACAGAATAATAATCCTCATCTCACTGCGTCCTCCAATATTATACAGAATAATAATCCTCATCTCACTGCGTCCTCCAATATTATACAGAATAATAATAATCCTCATCTCACTGCGTCCTCCAATATTATACAGAATAATAATCCTCATCTCACTGCGTCCTCCAATATTATACAGAATAATAATAATCCTCATCTCACTGCGTCCTCCAATATTATACAGAATAATAATAATCCTCATCTCACTGCGTCCTCCAATATTATACAGAATAATCCTCATCTCACTGCGTCCTCCAATATTATACAGAATAATAATCCTCATCTCACTGCGTCCTCCAATATTATACAGAATAATAATAATCCTCATCTCACTGCGTCCTCCAATATTATACAGAATAATAATAATCCTCATCGCACTGCGTCCTCCAATATTATACAGAATAATAATAATCCTCATCTCACTGCGTCCTCCAATATTATACAGAATAATAATAATCCTCATCTCACTGCGTCCTCCAATATTATACAGAATAATAATAATCCTCATCTCACTGCATCCTCCAATATTATACAGAATAATAATAATAATCCTCATCTCACTGCGTCCTCCAATATTATACAGAATAATAATAATCCTCATCTCACTGCGTCCTCCAATATTATACAGAATAATAATAATAATCCTCATCTCACTGCGTCCTCCAATATTATACAGAATAATAATAATAATAATCCTCATCTCACTGCGTCCTCCAATATTATACAGAATAATAATAATCCTCATCTCACTGCGTCCTCCAATATTATACAGAATAATAATAATAATCCTCATCTCACTGCGTCCTCCAATATTATACAGAATAATAATCCTCATCTCACTGCGTCCTCCAATATTATACAGAATAATAATAATCCTCATCTCACTGCGTCCTCCAATATTATACAGAATAATAATCCTCATCTCACTGCGTCCTCCAATATTATACAGAATAATAATAATCCTCATCTCACTGCGTCCTCCAATATTATACAGAATAATAATCCTCATCTCACTGCGTCCTCCAATATTATACAGAATAATAATAATCCTCATCTCACTGCGTCCTCCAATATTATACAGAATAATAATCCTCATCTCACTGCGTCCTCCAATATTATACAGAATAATAATAATCCTCATCTCACTGCGTCCTCCAATATTATACAGAATAATAATCCTCCTCATCTCACTGCGTCCTCCAATATTATACAGAATAATAATAATCCTCATCTCACTGCGTCCTCCAATATTATACAGAATAATAATCCTCATCTCACTGCGTCCTCCAATATTATACAGAATAATAATAATCCTCATCTCACTGCGTCCTCCAATATTATACAGAATAATAATCCTCATCTCACTGCGTCCTCCAATATTATACAGAATAATAATCCTCATCTCACTGCATCCTCCAATATTATACAGAATAATAATCCTCATCTCACTGCGCCCTCCAATATTATACAGAATAATAATAATCCTCATCTCACTGCGTCCTCCAATATTATACAGAATAATAATAATCCTCATCTCACTGCGTCCTCCAATATTATACAGAATAATAATAATCCTCATCTCACTGCGCCCTCCAATATTATACAGAATAATAATCCTCATCTCACTGCGTCCTCCAATATTATACAGAATAATAATAATCCTCATCTCACTGCGTCCTCCAATATTATACAGAATAATAATCCTCATCTCACTGCGTCCTCCAATATTATACAGAATAATAATCCTCATCTCACTGCGTCCTCCAATATTATACAGAATAATAATCCTCATCTCACTGCGTCCTCCAATATTATACAGAATAATAATCCTCATCTCACTGCGTCCTCCAATATTATACAGAATAATAATCCTCATCTCACTGCGTCCTCCAATATTATACAGAATAATAATCCTCATCTCACTGCGTCCTCCAATATTATACAGAATAATAATAATCCTCATCTCACTGCGTCCTCCAATATTATACAGAATAATAATAATCCTCATCTCACTGCGTCCTCCAATATTATACAGAATAATAATAATCCTCATCTCACTGCGTCCTCCAATATTATACAGAATAATAATAATAATCCTCATCTCACTGCGTCCTCCAATATTATACAGAATAATAATCCTCATCTCACTGCGTCCTCCAATATTATACAGAATAATAATAATCCTCATCTCACTGCGTCCTCCAATATTATACAGAATAATAATCCTCATCTCACTGCGTCCTCCAATATTATACAGAATAATAATAATCCTCATCTCACTGCGTCCTCCAATATTATACAGAATAATAATAATCCTCATCTCACTGCGTCCTCCAATATTATACAGAATAATAATCCTCATCTCACTGCGTCCTCCAATATTATACAGAATAATAATCCTCATCTCACTGCGTCCTCCAATATTATACAGAATAATAATAATCCTCATCTCACTGCGTCCTCCAATATTATACAGAATAATAATAATCCTCATCTCACTGCGTCCTCCAATATTATACAGAATAATGGCCTCCACACACAATGGTCTGAATGATACAAACCCTCCGATTATATGATGGGGGGGGGGGGGGGTAAGTATGGTGTATGGGGGGAACTCATGATAAGGAGATATAGGAGAATTATATGAACATGTCCCGTCTCCTGGGCCTCCTATCTGAGGAGCCTCACCTTCTATCTATATACATATAAACAAAGCAATTGGGCGACAGAAGCCGATATCACTTCATTGAAATCCGATTGGCTGTTAAAGGTCAGTGGACTATATGGAAGAGGCCAATTTAAGGCGAGCCGGGGAATGGTCATATTGGGGGGCGAATGTGAAATACATTGGCTGTAATACAGAGCCGGGTCACCAATAAGAACTTCTACGGTTAGCGAAGACTCCGATTCTGGCACTGGTCCCGGTTATAAATCCAATGACTCCACCAAAACCGCACCATACACCAACAACAGAACCACGTGAGCTGGGTATCAGGGGGTCACACTCTGTCCATCACCCCTCCACTACACAGGGGAATGACCCCCCACTGCTCAGCACCCGCCAAACAGCTTGATGACCAACGCCAACCCTCTACCCAACATCGGCCTGGTGTTACTAATGTGTCACCCGTTTAGAATTTTTTATAGTTTTTTTTTTGCGTTATTTCGAAACAACGATTTTTTCCCCAAATGTAATTTTCTTTCCTTGACAAATACATTTTGGGCTCCAGAGCCAACCAACAGAGTCCACCAACCAGACCCAACCAACAGAGAGTCCACCAACCAGACCCAACCAACAGAGTCCACCAACCAGACCCAACCAACAGAGTCCACCAACCAGACCCAACCAACAGAGAGTCCACCAACCAACAGAGAGTCCACTAACCAGACCCAACCAACAGAGAGTCCACCAACCAACAGAGAGTCCACTAACCAGACCCAACCAACAGAGTCCACCAACAGAGAGTCCACCAACCAGACCCAACCAACAGAGTCCACCAACCTCGAACTCCAAAAAAGTGTTTTCCTGCAGTGGTCCACAAGAAGTTCTCCATCAGAACTAAGATGGGGGGGGGGAATCTTATGAGGGGGTTGTAATGTGTCTCTTTAATGTGACCATCTCAGTAAAACCGCCCATTGCTGGTGATCATGCTGGGAGTTGTAGTGGCACCTTGGATGTGATGACCCTGAAGAACGATAACCAGCACTGGTTGTGGTCAGATAATACGGGTTTTGCTGGAGGGAAGGCTGAGGGAGGCGACAGTGCAGAGTGGAAATATGGAGTCTGGAGATGCCGATATTTGAGAGCACGGAGATTGAATAATATTCCACCGATGGAGAGAGATGAGATCTGGAATATTGTGGATGACGGTGGCAGGGAAGGGAATAACGGGAATGATGACCTGCTCTGGAAGGTGGAAATTTTCCACATTTACTGGATGATGTTGCAATGTTTGTGGCCATAAAAAGGTCCATAATGGCCAAAACAGATGATCAGCGGCAGGCTAGCCAGCATTACCCAGAATGCCTCACTACAGGGGGACTTCATGACAGACATCATTGTGGCCACAGATATTAGATGACACTCGGCATAACACTGACCCACCTCAATAAAATAGGTGGTCAGACGGAGCCATGATGGGGGCGGAGAACACCACTCCATCCGATCCACCACCAGGGTCCCAGAGGACAACCCCTTCCAACCTACCCATTCCCCTCTCTTCTGGAAAATTCCTTTCTGATCTACCTTAACACCCTACAGGATAGCCACTTATACCCCCATGGTCCTCCAGAAAAGCTCCATCCCTTTCCATGACCCTTCAAGACAGCCCCTTCCAATTAACCACTCTTCAACATTCCAGATCAGGCCCTCCTGATTAAATCCCCAAAGCCCTAAAGGACAGCCCTTTCCAATTACCCCCCCCCCCCCATGGCACTACAGGACAACCCCTTCAAATTACCCCTAAGAGCTCTCAGGGACAGCACCTTCCAATCAGCTCCCCATGGCCCTACAGGAAAGCATCTTCCAATAACCCCTTCCCCCCATGGCCCTAAAGATCATCATCTTCCATTTAGCCCCCTATGGCACTACAGGACAGGACCTTCCAATTAACCCATGGCAGCCTCCAGGACAGATTCTTCTGATCAACCCCCTGCGGCCCTACAGAACAGCCCTTCCCAATCTACCCCTGCAGCGCTCCAGGACAGCCCTTGCAGCCTGGGGCACAAGCCAGCTCTGGGCAGAATGGCGGCCAATACTTGAGGATTTCATTTTGTGTGACCCTCAGGAGGAACCGGGTTCCCTTCTAGCTGGCTATGTTAGGATAAATTAGCTGGAGTCGGGCATATGACTTGAGGGGTATTTACTAAGCAGAGAGGGGCGAGGAAGGCTGTACTGAGTCTGTTCAGGTGAGATGAACGGATTTGATGTACTTCTTATCATGGTGGTCATGTAGAGTGATTTACAAACTCCTCCGTCTGCTAGATTTAACAAGAGAATGAAGATGTTGATGCGCAGAGGGCGTTTATCCAAAGCGACCAATCACAAGCCATGCCTGAACTGACCGAGAGCCAGTAAGGGGTTGCTATGGGTTACAGCGGCTGCTTCTAGGGCATTAACTCTGGGAACTGTGCGTAAAGCAGGTGTATAAATCTGAACTGCGTCCTCTGGAGATCCGGGTGCCACCTGCTCCTGGTTTGGGGGTCAGTGCCCGCCTTCCCCTGGCTGCGGCAGCCCCGGTGTTTGCGCTGGCTCTGGGACTGTTATGATTTGGGGTTGGCGGGAGGCGCTGCGTGTTTTCTGTTTGACTATTCTCTGCTCTGTGTAATTTGCTGTACTTTTTGCCTTTATATATTTACTCTAGAAGCCCAGAAAAACCTCATAAAATGGAAATAAATGCTGGCAGTTCACCGTCAGCCGGAGCCTCGGGAGGGATCCTGGACGCAAGGCTCGCCTGCCGCACTCAGACAAAACGGCTTTGTGGACAGGCGGAGACTTTGCCCAAATTTTCCATTTTTAAGTAGATTGTAAAAAAAAAAAAAAAGTTCTTCTCCAGAGTGAGTTAGTGGAAATAGAGCGAATACCAGAGGCGTCACGTAAACATCCCGGTGAGGAATGTGGGGATTTAGTGTGTCAGTACAGACAGCAGCCCCACACTCTCATCCAGGGCCAACCGTTTAAAGGGCCAACAAAACCGTCACCGCCTCGAATGTCACCACTCGTGAAGAAGGCTCCTAAAATACCAGCTGGTGACGTGGATCTAGAACTGAGAAAAAATCTGCTTCTATCACAAGATGGGACGGTGGTGGGACACAAAGGGTTCTTCTATCAGAAGATGGGACGGTGGTGGGACACAAATGGTTCTTCTATCAGAAGATGGGACGGTGGTGGGACACAAATGGTTCTTCTATCAGAAGATGGGACGGTGGTGGGACACAAATGGCTCTACTATCAGAAGATGGGACGGTGGTGGGACACAAACGGCTCTACTATGAGAAGATGGGACGGTGGTGGGACACAAATGGCTCTTCTATCAGGAGATGGGACGGTGGTGGGACACAAAGGGTTCTTCTATCAGAAGATGGGACGGTGGTGGGACACAAATGGTTCTTCTATCAGAAGATGGGAGGGTGGTGGGACACAAATGGTTCTTCTATCAGAAGATGGGATGGTGGTGGGACACAAATGGTTCTTCTATCAGAAGATGGGAGGGTGGTGGGACACAAATGGTTCTTCTATCAGAAGATGGGACGGTGGTGGGACACAAATGGCTCTACTATCAGGAGATGGGACGGTGGTGGGACACAAATGGCTCTACTATCAGGAGATGGGACGGTGGTGGGACACAAAGGGTTCTTCTATCAGAAGATGGTACAGTGGTGGGACACAAATGGTTCTTTTATCAGGAGACGGAAGGGTGGTGGGACACAAATGGTTCTTCTATCAGAAGATGGGACGGTGGTGGGACACAAATGGCTCTACTATCAGAAGATGGTACGGTGGTGGGACACAAATGGTTCTTTTATCAGGAGACGGAAGGGTGGTGGGACACAAATGGTTCTTCTATCAGAAGATGGGACGGTGGTGGGACACAAATGGTTCTTCTATCAGAAGATGGGACGGTGGTGGGACACAAATGATCCTTCCATCAGAAGATGGGACGGTGGTGGGACACAAATGGTTCTTCTATCAGAAGATGGGACGGTGGTGGGACACAAATGGTTCTTCTATCAGAAGATGGGATGGTGGTGGGACACAAATGGTTCTTCTATCAGAAGATGGGACGGTGGTGGGATACAAATGGTTCTTCTATCAGGAGATGGGACGGTGGTGGGACACAAAGGGTTCTTCCATCAGAAGATGGGACGGTGGTGGGACACAAATGATTGTTCCATCAGAAGATGGGACGGTGGTGGGATACAAATGGTTCTTCTATCAGAAGATGGGACGGTGGTGGGACACAAATGATTGTTCCATCAGAAGATGGGACGGTGGTGGGATACAAATGGTTCTTCTATCAGAAGATGGGACGGTGGTGGGACACAAAGGGTTCTACTATCAGAAGATGGGACGGTGGTGGGACACAAATGGTTCTTCCATCAGAAGATGGGACGGTGGTGGGACACAAATGGTTCTTCTATCAGGAGACGGAAGGGTGGTGGGACACAAATGGCTCTACTATCAGAAAATGGGACGGTGGTGGGACACAAATGGTTCTTCTATCAGAAGATGGGACGGTGGTGGGACACAAATGGTTCTTCTATCAGAAGATCGGATGGTGGTGGGATACAAATGGTTCTTCTATCAGAAGATGGGAGGGTGGTGGGACACAAATGGTTCTTCCATCAGAAGATGGGACGGTGGTGGGACACAAATGGTTCTTCTATCAGAAGATGGGACAGTGGTGGGACACAAATGGCTCTACTATCATAAGATGGGACGGTGGTGGGACACAAATGGTTCTTCTATCAGAAGATGGGACGGTGGTGGGACACCAGTGCTCATAAGAAGATGAGACCGTAGTTGTAGATGTAGTACAGGAGACGGTCAGAGACTGCAGGTATACTACAGGAGACAGTCAGTGACTGCAAATATGCTACAAGAGTTTGTAAAGACCAGGAACATGGACCAGGAGACACTACACAAGACTGCTAGAGATCACTGCTATCACCCCCCCAATAACGATGTATCTTTTTTTGTCTCGGCAGGGAAAGGACAGAGAAAGGAAGACGGCGATCAGAACCTAATGACAGCTCTGGGGGACCCCACAGACACCCCCAGACCACAGCCTGAAGGTACGACAACTATAAGCCAGAAAAAGAACTCCGGCCAATCACAGGGGAGAGACCACCGCAGCTCCGAGAGTGGGAGGAGACTGAACAGGACGCATATATCTTAAGGCCCCCATTTTCACCTCCGCTTAAAGCCTCCAACAGGGGCCGATTTTCCATAAGCTTCCATTGGTCTCCAGCCAACACAACTGAAATAAAGGCGCAGTCCACTCCGTACATCCGCCATGTATATCATATTCTTCAGTACCTCGTGGGCGGGTCTACTCCCTCTGCATCTTCCTCCCCCGCCCCGTATCAGAGATGGTGAGGAGCTTCACGGATCTGAATAAATGTGGTTCCCAGATTACCAACAACAAGCAGCAGGGAGACTCCTGAGGACAACAAAGACATCTACCCCACCCTTCACCCACCCAGGCTGGGCGGATCAGAGGAATGCGCCACTTGTGTGCATCAAGGCGTTATGGTATATGTATGTGCCATTGCTGCTCATCTCACACATTTCTATGGAGCCAGAAGAGGAATACAATCCTCCTGAAGGCGTGTTCACTGTCAGCGAACTTTCCTGAATCTCCAGAAACTGGCTGAGCGACGCGTAAGCGGAGTGACACCATATTTTATAATCTAGAGGACAATGTATGGGGGGGTGGGGGGGAGGTGAGCGGACTGACAGATGTGATATATGGGGCCCTTGGCCCCCACAATGTATGTGTCTTATTTATCAATAAAGAGATCAAGGTGATTATCAATGCAGCCTGAACTCATCAATGGTGGACACTACTACCCTCATCATTGTACACCCAATACTACCCCATCATTCTCTACTACTACCCTCATCATTGTACACCCAATACCACCCCATCATTCTCTACTACTACCCTCATCATTGTACACCCAATACTAAACCCATTATAACACCATCATTCTCTACTACCACCCTCATCATTGTACACCCAATACTACCCTCATTATCACGCCATCATTCTCTACTACTACCCTCATCATTGTACACCCAATACTACCCCCCATTATCACACCATCATTCTCTACTACTACTACCCTCATCATTCTCCACCCAATAATACCCCATCATTCTCTACTACTACCCTCATCATTGTACACCCAATACTACCCCATCATTCTCTACTACTACCCTCATCATTCTCCACCCAATAATACCCCATCATTCTCTACTACTACCCTCATCATTGTACACCCAATAATACCCCATCATTCTCTACTACTACCCTCATCATTGTACACCCAATACTACTACTACCCTCATCATTGTACACCCAATACGAACCCCATTATCACACCATCATTCTCTACTACTACCCTCATCATTGTACACCCAATACTACCCCCATTATCACACCATCATTCTCTACTACTACCCTCATCATTGTACACCCAATACTACCCCACCATTCTCTACTACTACCCTCACCATTGTACACCCAAATACTACCCCCATTATCACACCATCATTCTCTACTACCACCCTCATCATTGTACACCCAATACTACCCCCATTATCACACCATCATTCTCTACTACTACCCTCATCATTGTACACCCAATACTACCCCATCATTCTCTACTACTACCCTCATCATTGTACACCCAATACTACCCCCATTATCACACCATCATTCTCTACTACCACCCTCATCATTGTACACCCAATACTACCCCATCATTCTCTACTACTACCCTCATCATTGTACACCCAATACTACCCCCATTATCACACCATCATTATCTACTACTACCCTCATCATTGTACACCCAATACTACCCCCATTATCACACCATCATTCTCTACTACTACCCTCATCATTGTACACCCAATACTACCCCACCATTCTCTACTACTACCCTCATCATTGTACACCCAATACTACCCCCATTATCACACCATCATTCTCTACTACTACCCTCATCATTGTACACCCAATACTACCCCCATTATCACACCATCATTCTCTACTACTACCCTCATCATTGTACACCCAATACTACCCCCATTATCACACCATCATTATCTACTACTACCCTCACCATTGTACACCCAATACTACCCCCCATTATCACGCCATCATTCTCTACTACTACCCTCACCATTGTACACCCAATACTACCCCATCATTCTCTACTACTACCCTCATCATTGTACACCCAATACTGCCCCCATTATCACACCATCATTGTACACCCAATACTACCCCCATTATCACACCATCATTCTCTACTACTACCCTCATCATTCTCCACCCAATACTACCCATCATTCTCTACTACTACTACCCTCATCATTGTACACCCAATACTACCCCATCATTCTCTACTACTACCCTCATCATTGTACACCCAATAATACCCCATCATTCTCTACTACTACCCTCATCATTGTACACCCAATAATACCCCATCATTCTCTACTACTACCCTCATCATAGTACATCCAATTCTACCCCCATTATCACGCCATCATTCTCCACTACTACCCTCATCATTGTACACCCAATACTACTCCTATTATCACGCCATCATTCTCTACTACTACCCTCATCATTGTACACCCAATACTACTCCTATTATCACGCCATCATTCTCTACTACTACCCTCATCATTGTACACCCAATACTACTCCTATTATCACACCATCATTCTCTACTACTACCCTCATTTCACTTCTTCCACCACCCCCCATCATCCTCTCTCCACTACCACCAACCCTCATCATCCTCCCTCCACTACCACCACCCCTCATCATCCTCCCTCCACTACCACCACCCCTCATCATCCTCCCTCCACTACCACCATCCCTCATCATCCTCCCTCCACTACTACCACCCCTCATCATCCTCCCTCCACTACCACCCCCCCATCATCCTCTCTCCACTACCATCACCCCCATCATACTCTCTCCACTACCACCAACCCTCATCATACTCTCTCCACTACCATCACCCCCATCATACTCTCTCCACTACCACCACCCCTCATCATCCTCCCTCCACTACCACCACCCCCATCATACTCCCGCCAGTACTACCAACCCCATCATACTCTCGCCAGTACTACCAACCCCCATCATGATCAGTGTACTCCTGGTCTTCTGCCCCTCATTCCAATACACAGTCTATGGGGGGTGAATACAGATGTTGGTTCTCCTCCTTATATGGGGGGGTTGGTAATCATCCGCGATCACTGGTTGGCCCCTCCCACTGTGGGGTGACATGGCCAGATGATGGTCGGGGTGTGAGGAGTGGAGAGGGTTGAGTGATGGGAGAAGAGAAGAGGGTTGTAGGAAAATCCTCCTCAGATCCTCCGAGGTTTGGCAGCTTCACCTTCATTCCACCCCGAACTCCGCCAACTGCCCCGTGCCCGGGAGAGGAGGGGGTTAACCATTAACCCCCCAACACTGCCAGAGGTCCCCCCGGGCTGGAAATAACCCCCCAACACTGCCAGAGGTCCCCCCGGGCTGGAAATAACCCCCCAACACTGCCAGAGGTCCCCCCGGGCTGGAAATAACCCCCCCCCCCCCCCAACACTGCCAGAGGTCCCCTCGGGCTGGAAATAACCCCCCCCCCCCCCAACACTGCCAGAGGTCCCCCCGGGCTGGAAATAACCCCCCCCCCCCAACACTGCCAGAGGTCCCCCCGGGCTGGAAATAACCCCCCCCCCCCCCCCCCAACACTGCCAGAGGTCCCCCCGGGCTGGAAATAACCCCCCAACACTGCCAGAGGTCCCCCCGGGCTGGAAATAACCCCCCAACACTGCCAGAGGTGCCCCCGGGCAGGAATTAACCCCCCCAACACTGCCAGAGGCCCCCCCCCGGGCGGGAAATAACCCCCCAACACTGCCAGAGGTCCCCCCGGGAGGGAAATAACCCCCAACACAGCCAGAGGTGCCCCCGGGCTGGAAATAACCCCCCAACACAGCCAGAGGTGCCCCCGGGCTGGAAATAACCCCCAACACTGCCAGAGGTGCCCCCGGGCTGGAATTAACCCCCAACACTGCCAGAGGTACCCCCGGGCGGGAATTAACCCCCCAACACTGCCAGAGGTCCCCCCGGGCTGGAAATAACCCCCCCCCCAACACAGCCAGAGGCCCCCCCGGGAGGGAAATAACCCCCAACACTGCCAGAGGTGCCCCCGGGCTGGAATTAACCCCCAACACTACCAGAGTTCCCCCCCGGGCTGGAAATTACCCCCCAACACTGCCAGAGGTACCCCCGGGCTGGAAATAACCCCCCAACACTGCCAGAGGTCCCCCCGGGCTGGAAATTACCCCCCCCCCCCAACACTGCCAGAGGTGCCCCCGGGCTGGAAATAACCCCCCCCAACCCCCCCCCCCCCCAACACTGCCAAAGGTGCCCCTCGGGCGGGAATTAACCCCCCAACACTACCATAGGTGCCCCCGGGGCTGGAAATAACCCCCCAACACTGCCAGAGGTGCCCCCGGGCTGGAAATTACCCCACCCAACACTGCCAGAGGTGCCCCCGGGGCTGGAAATAACCCCCCAACACTGCCAGAGGTCCCCCCGGGCTGGAAATAACCCCCCCAACACTGCCAGAGGTCCCCCCGGGCTGGAAATAACCCCCCCAACACTGCCAGAGGTGCCCCCGGGCTGGAAATTACCCCACCCAACACTGCCAGAGGTGCCCCCGGGCTGGAAATAACCCCCCCAACACTGCCAGAGGTGCCCCCGGGCTGGAAATTACCCCACCCAACACTGCCAGAGGTGCCCCCGGGCTGGAAATAACCCCCCCAACCCTGCCAGAGGTGCCCCCGGGCTGGAAATAACCCCCCCCCCCCCCAACACTGCCAGAGGTGCCCCCGGCCTGGAAATAACCCCCCAACACTGCCAGAGGTGCCCCTGGGCGGGAATTAACCCCCAAAAAAGTGGTAAAAATGCCCCTCCACCCCCTCCCTGGTGCAGATTTAACCCTTGCACTGCCAGTGAAGTGGAGAATGTCGTCAGTCAATATCTTTTTAAGTAAACGGATCTTTAACCCTCGCACACCCAATACCGCAGTGGCTGGGCAGAGGGGTAACATCAGGAACCCCCCCCCCTTCTCTGCTTGGGGTTTAACCCCCATAGTTCAGCCAGCACATTGGATGAACTGCAGTCCTGGAATACGGTAAGACCCCCCCTCCCCCCTCCACTGATCTCCATACCGGCTGTGC
The DNA here is from genome assembly GCF_905171775.1 of Rana temporaria. Taxonomy (NCBI): domain Eukaryota; kingdom Metazoa; phylum Chordata; class Amphibia; order Anura; family Ranidae; genus Rana; species Rana temporaria. The sequence continues at coordinate 144,444 of NW_024404467.1, read as the reverse complement.
TGTAGACAGGATGCAGCAGGAGAACGGAGACTCTCGTGGGTGGGGGCTGAGGAAGAGGGGCAGATAGAACCCAATATTTGGGGAGAGATGGGGGTTATAGAGCAGGGGTCCCCAAACTACAGTCCACCCCCCCAACAAGATTGTATCCGGAACAAAGCCGAGGTCAGAATTCACATCAACACAGCCTGCCTATAGTCTCCGATACTACCTGATACTAGGGGGGGGGGATCTGATACAAGGGGGGGGGATCTGATGGAGAACCTGATACAAAGGGGGGGGGTCTGATGGAGAACCTGATACAAAGGGGGGGGGATCTGATGGAGAACCTGATACTAGGGGGGGGGGATCTGATGGAGAACCTGATACAAGGGGGGGATCTGATGATGGAGAACCTGATACAAAGGGGGGGGGTCTGATGGAGAACCTGATACAAGGGGGGGGGGGATCTGATACAAGGGGGGGGGGATCTGATGGAGAACCTGATACAAGGGGGGGGGGATCTGATGGAGAACCTGATACTAGGGGGGGGGGGATCTGATGGAGAACCTGATACTAGGGGGGGGGGGGGATCTGATGGAGAACCTGATACTAGGGGGGGGGGGATCTGATGGAGAACCTGATACTAGGGGGGGGGGGGATCTGATGGAGAACCTGATACAAAGGGGGGGGGATCTGATGGAGAACCTGATACAAAGGGGGGGGGTCTGATGGAGAACCTGATACAAAGGGGGGGGGGATCTGATGGAGAACCTGATACTAGGGGGGGGGATCTGATGGAGAACCTGATACAAGGGGGGGATCTGATGATGGAGAACCTGATACAAAGGGGGGGGTCTGATGGAGAACCTGATACAAGGGGGGGGGATCTGATACAAGGGGGGGGGATCTGATGGAGAACCTGATACAAAGGGGGGGGGGGATCTGATGGAGAACCTGATACTAGGGGGGGGGGGGATCTGATGGAGAACCTGATACAAAGGGGGGGGGGATCGGATGATGGAGAACCTGATACAAAGGGGGGGGATCTGATGGAGAACCTGATACAAAGGGGGGGGGGGGGATCTGATGGAGAACCTGATACAAGGGGGGGGGGGGATCGGATGATGGAGAACCTGATACAAAGGGGGGGGGGATCTGATGGAGAACCTGATACAAAGGGGGGGGGATCTGATGGAGAACCTGATACAAAGGGGGGGGATCTGATGGAGAACCTGATACAAAGGGGGGGGGGGGGATCGGATGATGGAGAACCTGATACAAAAGGGGGGGGGATCTGATGATGGAGAACCTGATACAAAGGGGGGGGGGGATCTGATGATGGAGAACCTGATACAAAGGGGGGGGGGGGGTCTGATGGAGAACCTGATACAAGGGGGGGGGGGCTGATGGAAAACCTGATACAAAGGGGGGGGGATCTGATGGAGAACCTGATACAAAGGGGGGGGGGGATCTGATGGAGAACCTGATACAAAGGGGGGGGGATCTGATGGAGAACCTGATACTGGGGGGAGGGGATCTGATGGAGAACCTGATACAAAGGGGGGGGGGATCTGATGGAGAACCTGATACAAGGGGGGGGTCTGATGGAGAACCTGATACAAGGGGGGGGGGGGGTCTGATGGAGAACCTGATACAAGGGGGGGGGTCTGATGGAGAACCTGATACAAGGGGGGGGGGTCTGATGGAGAACCTGATACAAGGGGGGGGGGTCTGATGGAGAACCTGATACAAGGGGGGGGGTCGATTGGAGAACCTGATACAAAGGGGGGGGGATCTGATGGAGAACCTGATACTGGGGGGAGGGGATCTGATGGAGAACCTGATACAAAGGGGGGGGGGGATCTGATGGAGAACCTGATACAAGGGGGGGGTCGATTGGAGAACCTGATACAAAGGGGGGGGGGATCTGATGGAGAACCTGATACAAAGGGGGGGGGGATCTGATGGAGAACCTGATACAAAGGGGGGGGGGATCTGATGGAGAACCTGATACAAAGGGGGGGGGGGATCTGATGGAGAACCTGATACAAGGGGGGGGAGATCTGATGGGGGCCCCCACCTATACAAAGTGGGGGGGTTTTAAGAAGCTCCCCTGATACAAGGTGGGGGATCTGATGGGGACCCTGATAGGTGGGGGGGGGGGGAGGGAATCCGATGGGGACCCTGAAGCAAGGGAAGACCCTGATGGGGACATCAATGGGGGTGAGAAGGTACTACCACGAGGAACAGTTGGGGGGGGGGGGTTTTCATAGCGAAGAAACGATGGGGGGGCATATAGAAGAACAGATGGGGGGGTTATTATAGAAGAACAGATGGGGGGGGTTATTATAGAAGAACAGATGGGGGGGGTTATTATAGAAGAACAGATGGGGGGGTCATATAGAAGAACAGATGGGGGGGGTCATATAGAAGAACAGATGGGGGGGGTCATATAGAAGAACAGATGGGGGGGGTCATATAGAAGAACAGATGGGGGGGGTCATATAGAAGAACAGATGGGGGGGGTCATATAGAAGAACAGATGGGGGGGGTCATATAGAAGAACAGATGGGGGGGTCATATAGAAGAACAGATGGGGGGGTTATCATATAGAAGAACAGATGGGGGGGTCATATAGAAGAACAGATGGGGGGGTCATATAGAAGAACAGATGGGGGGGGGTCATATAGAAGAACAGATGGGGGGGTTATCATATAGAAGAACAGATGGGGGGGTCATATAGAAGAACAGATGGGGGGGTCATATAGAAGAACAGATGGGGGGGGTCATATAGAAGAACAGATGGGGGGGTTATCATATAGAAGAACAGATGGGGGGGTCATATAGAAGAACAGATGGGGGGGTCATATAGAAGAACAGATGGGGGGGGGGGTCATATAGAAGAACAGATGGGGGGGTTATCATATAGAAGAACAGATGGGGGGGGGTCATATAGAAGAACAGATAGGGGGGTCATATAGAAGAACAGATAGGGGGGTCATATAGAAGAACAGATGGGGGGGGGGTCATATAGAAGAACAGATGGGGGGGTCATATAGAAGGACAGATGGGGGGGGGTCATATAGAAGAACAGATGGGGGGGGGGTCATATAGAAGAACAGATGGGGGGGGGCATATAGAAGAACAGAGGGGGGGGGGCATATAAAAAGGAACAGTTGGGATAATTGGGGGTTGTTTCCTATGTTGGAATAATTAGAGGCGATTGTATATTGGAACAGTTGGGGATGGGGGGGCTTCTATGTGAGAACAATTTGGGGGGGGGGGGCTTCTATGTGAGAACAATGGGGGGGGGGTGTTATATTACGGAAGAGTTGGGGGGGAAATTGTATAGTGGAACATTTGGAGGGGGGGGGGTTTTGTATTACGGAACAGTTGAGGGGTGTCTCGTATAGCGGAACAGTTGGGGGGGGGGCTCTGTATTAGTCAGTGGGACGTTAAGCTCCTCCAGCTGCGGCGGCGGGGGGGGGGGGGGGGGGGGATCCCTGTCTGCGACGGAGGAAGCCAGCTCACCTCTGGAACACTTCACTCGCTCCTCATCTCCCCCCTCCCGGGACAATAACCCCCCCCCCCTTCCTGAGCCCCCGGATCACTTTACAGCCGCCCTCCCCCGCTGCAGGTGACTCTTTAACCCCGTGTGCTCCGCTCCTCAGAGGAGACCTCCGTTCTGTCTGCAGACTCCGGATTAACCCCCCGACTGCTGGACAGGAATGGCTCACGGCGACCGATCGTATGGCGACCGATCGTAAGGCGACCGACTGTATGGCGACCGAGCGTATGGCGAGCGACCGTATGGCGACCGACCGTATGGCGACCGAGCGTATGGCGACCGATCGTATGGCGACCGATCCGTATGGCGACCGATCCGTATGGCGACCGATCCGTATGGCGACCGACCGTATGGCGACCGATCGTATGGCGACCGACCGTATGGCGACCGACCGTATGGCGACCGACCGTATGGCGACCGATCCGTCTCCCTTTATATTATAAAGTGCTGTGCAGACTGACGGCTCTATATACATCCTGTATAATAATAATAATACATACTGACAGTCTGTAGACACCCCCAAGAGACAAGACAGACGGGGGACCCCACTCATATACAGCTCCATACTGTGCCATGGCCAACCCCCATCATCCCCCAAGAGACAAGACAGACGGGGGACCCCACTCATATACAGCTCCATACTGTGCCATGGCCAACCCCCATCATCCCCCAAGAGAGACAAGACAGACGGGGCCCCCCCCCTCATATACAGCTCCATACTGTGCCATGGCCAACCCCCATCATCATCCCCCGAGAGAGACAAGACAGAGGGGGGACCCCACTCATATACAGCTCCATACTGTGCCATGGCCAACCCCCATCATCCCCCAAGAGACAAGACAGACGGGGGACCCCACTCATATACAGCTCCATACTGTGCCATGGCCAACCCCCATCATCCCCCAAGAGAGACAAGACAGACGGGGGACCCCACTTATATACAGCTCCATACTGTGCCATGGCCAACCCCCATCATCCCAGAGAGACAAGACAGAGGGGGGACCCCACTCATATACAGCTCCATACTGTGCCATGGCCAACCCCCATCATCATCCCCCGAGAGAGACAAGACAGAGGGGGGACCCCACTCATATACAGCTCCATACTGTGACATGGCCAACCATCATCATCCCCCAAGAGACAAGACAGACGGGGGACCCCACTCATATACAGCTCCATACTGTGCCATGGCCAACCCCCATCATCCCCCAAGAGACAAGACAGACGGGGGACCCCACTCATATACAGCTCCATACTGTGCCATGGCCAACCCCCATCATCCCCCAAGAGAGACAAGACAGACGGGGACCCCACTCATATACAGCTCCATACTGTGCCATGGCCAACCCCCATCATCCCCGAGAGACAAGACAGACGGGGACCCCACTCATATACAGCTCTATACTGTGCCATGGCCAACCCCCATCATCCCCCCAAGAGACAAGACAGACGGGGGACCCCACTCATATTCAGCTCCATACTGTGCCATGGCCAACCCCCATCATCCCCCAAGAGACAAGACAGACGGGGGACCCCACTCATATTCAGCTCCATACTGTGCCATGGCCAACCACCATCCCCCGAGAGAGAGACAAGACAGACAGGGGACCCCTCTCATATACAGCTCCATACTGTGCCATGGCCAACCACCATCATCATCATCCCCCGAGAGACGAGACAGACGGGGGACCCCACTCATATACAGCTCTATACTGTGCCATGGCCAACCCCCATCATCATCCCCCGAGAGACAAGACAGACGGGGGACCCCACTCATATACAGCTCCATACTGTGCCATGGCCAACTACCCCCATCATCCCCCAAGAGAGACAAGACGGACGGGGGACCCCACTCATATACAGCTCCATACTGTGCCATGGCCAACCCCCACCATCCCCCAAGAGACAAGACAGACGGGGGACCCCACTCATATACAGCTCCATACTGTGCCATGGCCAACCACCACCATCCCCCGAGAGAGACAAGACAGACGGGGGACCCCACTCATATACAGCTCCATACTGTGCCATGGCCAACCCCCATCATCCCCCAAGAGACAAGACAGACGGGGGACCCCACTCATATACAGCTCCATACTGTGCCATGGCCAACCACCATCATCCCCCGAGAGAGAGACAAGACAGACGGGGGACCCCACTCATATACAGCTCCATACTGTGCCATGGCCAACCACCCCCATCCCCCAAGAGACAAGACAGACGGGGGACCCCACTCATATACAGCTCCATACTGTGCCATGGCCAACCCCCATCATCATCCCCCGAGAGACAAGACAGACGGGGGACCCCACTCATATACAGCTCCATACTGTGCCATGGCCAACCACCATCATCCCCCAAGAGACAAGACAGACAAGGGACCCCACTCATATACAGCTCCATACTGTGCCATGGCCAACCACCACCATCCCCCTAGAGACAAGACAGACGGGGGACCCCACTCATATACAGCTCCATACTGTGCCATGGCCAACCCCCATCATCCCCCAAGAGACAAGACAGACGGGGGACCCCACTCATATACAGCTCCATACTGTGCCATGGCCAACCCCCATCATCCCCCAAGAGAGACAAGACAGACGGGGGACCCCACTCATATACAGCTCCATACTGTGCCATGGCCAACCCCCATCATCATCCCCCGAGAGAGACAAGACAGAGGGGGGACCCCACTCATATACAGCTCCATACTGTGCCATGGCCAACCCCCATCATCCCCCAAGAGACAAGACAGACGGGGGACCCCACTCATATACAGCTCCATACTGTGCCATGGCCAACCCCCATCATCCCCCAAGAGAGACAAGACAGACGGGGGACCCCACTTATATACAGCTCCATACTGTGCCATGGCCAACCCCCATCATCCCAGAGAGACAAGACAGAGGGGGGACCCCACTCATATACAGCTCCATACTGTGCCATGGCCAACCCCCATCATCATCCCCCGAGAGAGACAAGACAGAGGGGGGACCCCACTCATATACAGCTCCATACTGTGCCATGGCCAACCATCATCATCCCCCAAGAGACAAGACAGACGGGGGACCCCACTCATATACAGCTCCATACTGTGCCATGGCCAACCCCCATCATCCCCCAAGAGACAAGACAGACGGGGGACCCCACTCATATACAGCTCCATACTGTGCCATGGCCAACCCCCATCATCCCCCAAGAGAGACAAGACAGACGGGGACCCCACTCATATACAGCTCCATACTGTGCCATGGCCAACCCCCATCATCCCCGAGAGACAAGACAGACGGGGACCCCACTCATATACAGCTCTATACTGTGCCATGGCCAACCCCCATCATCCCCCAAGAGACAAGACAGACGGGGGACCCCACTCATATTCAGCTCCATACTGTGCCATGGCCAACCCCCATCATCCCCCAAGAGACAAGACAGACGGGGGACCCCCACTCATATTCAGCTCCATACTGTGCCATGGCCAACCCCCATCCCCCGAGAGAGAGACAAGACAGACAGGGGACCCCTCTCATATACAGCTCCATACTGTGCCATGGCCAACCACCATCATCATCATCCCCCGAGAGACGAGACAGACGGGGGACCCCACTCATATACAGCTCTATACTGTGCCATGGCCAACCCCCATCATCATCCCCCGAGAGACAAGACAGACGGGGGACCCCACTCATATACAGCTCCATACTGTGCCATGGCCAACTACCCCCATCATCCCCCAAGAGAGACAAGACGGACGGGGGACCCCACTCATATACAGCTCCATACTGTGCCATGGCCAACCCCCACCATCCCCCAAGAGACAAGACAGACGGGGGACCCCACTCATATACAGCTCCATACTGTGCCATGGCCAACCACCACCATCCCCAGAGAGAGACAAGACAGACGGGGGACCCCACTCATATACAGCTCCATACTGTGCCATGGCCAACCCCCATCATCCCCCAAGAGACAAGACAGACGGGGGACCCCCACTCATATACAGCTCCATACTGTGCCATGGCCAACCACCATCATCCCCCGAGAGAGAGACAAGACAGACGGGGGACCCCACTCATATACAGCTCCATACTGTGCCATGGCCAACCACCCCCATCCCCCAAGAGACAAGACAGACGGGGGACCCCACTCATATACAGCTCCATACTGTGCCATGGCCAACCCCCATCATCATCCCCCGAGAGACAAGACAGACGGGGGACCCCACTCATATACAGCTCCATACTGTGCCATGGCCAACCACCATCATCCCCCAAGAGACAAGACAGACAAGGGACCCCACTCATATACAGCTCCATACTGTGCCATGGCCAACCACCATCATCCCCCAAGAGACAAGACAGACGGGGGACCCCCACTCATATACAGCTCCATACTGTGCCATGGCCAACCCCCATCATCCCCGAGAGACAAGACAGACGGGGGACCCCACTCATATACAGCTCCATACTGTGCCATGGCCAACCCCCATCATCCCCCAAGAGACAAGACAGACGGGGGACCCCACTCAGAGCTCCATACTGTGCCATGGCCAACCCCCATCATCCCCCCGAGAGAGACAAGACAGAGGGGGGACCCCACTCATATACAGCTCCATACTGTGCCATGGCCAACCCCCATCATCCCCGAGAGAGACAAGACAGACGGGGGACCCCACTCATATACAGCTCCATACTGTGCCATGGCCAACCACCATCCCCCGAGAGAGAGACAAGACAGACGGGGGACCCCACTCATATACAGCTCCATACTGTGCCATGGCCAGCCCCCATCATCCCCCCGAGAGACAAGACAGACGGGGGACCCCACTCATATACAGCTCCATACTGTGCCATGGCCAACCCCCATCATCCCCCAAGAGACAAGACAGACGGGGGACCCCACTCATATACAGCTCCATACTGTGCCATGGCCAACCCCCATCATCCCCCAAGAGAGACAAGACAGACGGGGGACCCCACTCATATACAGCTCCATACTGTGCCATGGCCAACCCCCATCATCCCCCAAGAGACAAGACAGACGGGGGACCCCACTCATATACAGCTCCATACTGTGCCATGGCCAACCACCACCATCCCCCGAGAGAGACAAGACAGACGGGGGACCCCACTCATATACAGCTCCATACTGTGCCATGGCCAACCACCACCATCCCAGAGAGACAAGACAGACGGGGGACCCCACTCATATACAGCTCCATACTGTGCCATGGCCAACCCCCATCATCCCCCAAGAGAGACAAGACAGACGGGGGACCCCACTCATATACAGCTCCATACTGTGCCATGGCCAACCCCCATCATCCCAGAGAGACAAGACAGACGGGGGACCCCACTCATATACAGCTCCATACTGTGCCATGGCCAACCACCATCATCCCCGAGAGAGACAAGACAGACGGGGGACCCCACTCATATACAGCTCCATACTGTGCCATGGCCAACCCCCATCATCCCCGAGACAGACGGGGGACCCCACTCATATACAGCTCCATACTGTGCCATGGCCAACCCCCATCATCATCCCCCAAGAGAGACAAGACAGACGGGGGACCCCACTCATATACAGCTCCATACTGTGCCATGGCCAACCACCACCATCCCCCAAGAGACAAGACAGACGGGGGACCCCACTCATATACAGCTCCATACTGTGCCATGGCCAACCCCCATCATCCCCGAGAGAGACAAGACAGACGGGGGACCCCACTCATATACAGCTCCATACTGTGCCATGGCCAACCCCCATCATCCCCCAAGAGAGACAAGACAGACGGGGGACCCCACTCATATACAGCTCCATACTGTGCCATGGCCAACCCCCATCATCCCAGAGAGACAAGACAGACGGGGGACCCCACTCATATACAGCTCCATACTGTGCCATGGCCAACCACCATCATCCCCGAGAGAGACAAGACAGATGGGGGACCCCACTCATATACAGCTCCATACTGTGCCATGGCCAACCCCCATCATCCCCCGAGACAGACGGGGGACCCCACTCATATACAGCTCCATACTGTGCCATGGCCAACCCCCATCATCATCCCCCAAGAGAGACAAGACAGACGGGGGACCCCACTCATATACAGCTCCATACTGTGCCATGGCCAACCACCACCATCCCCCAAGAGACAAGACAGACGGGGGACCCCACTCATATACAGCTCCATACTGTGCCATGGCCAACCACCACCATCATCCCCCAAGAGAGACAAGACAGACGGGGGACCCCACTCATATACAGCTCCATACTGTGCCATGGCCAACCCCCATCATCCCCCGAGAGAGACAAGACAGACGGGGGACCCCACGCATATACAGCTCTATACTGTGCCATGGCCAACCCCCACCATCCCCCGAGAGACAAGACAGACGGGGGACCCCACTCATATACAGCTCCATACTGTGCCATGGCCAACCCCCATCATCCCCCGAGAGACAAGACAGGCGGGGGACCCCACTCATATACAGCTCCATACTGTGCCATGGCCAACCCCCATCATCCCCGAGAGACAAGACAGACGGGGGACCCCACTCATATACAGCTCCATACTGTGCCATGGCCAACCCCCATCATCCCCCGAGAGACAAGACAGGCGGGGGACCCCACTCATATACAGCTCCATACTGTGCCATGGCCAACCACCACCATCCCCTAAGAGACAAGACAGACGGGGGACCCCACTCATATACAGCTCCATACTGTGCCATGGCCAACCCCCATCATCCCCCAAGAGACAAGACGGAGGGGGGACCCCACTCATATACAGCTCCATACTGTGCCATGGCCAACCCCCATCATCCCCCAAGAGACAAGACAGACGGGGGACCCCACTCATATACAGCTCCATACTGTGCCATGGCCAACCCCCATCATCCCCGAGAGACAAGACAGACGGGGGACCCCACTCATATACAGCTCCATACTGTGCCATGGCCAACCCCCATCCTCCCCAAGAGACAGACGGGGGACCCCACTCATATACAGCTCCATACTGTGCCATGGCCAACCACCACCATCTCCGAGAGAGACAAGACAGACGGGGGACCCCACTCATATACAGCTCCATACTGTGCCATGGCCAACCACCATCATCCCCCAAGAGACAAGACAGACGGGGGACCCCACTTATATACAGCTCCATACTGTGCCATGGCCAACCCCCATCATCCCCGAGAGACAAGACAGACGGGGGACCCCACTCATATACAGCTCCATACTGTGCCATGGCCAACCACCATCATCATCCCCGAGAGACAAGACAGACGGGGGACCCCACTCATATACAGCTCCATACCGTGCCATGGCCAACCCCCATCATCCCCGAGAGAGACAAGACAGACGGGGGGCCCCACTCATATACAGCTCCATACTGTGCCATGGCCAACCACCCCCATCATCCCCCAAGAGACAAGACAGACGGGGGACCCCACTCATATACAGCTCCATACTGTGCCATGGCCAACCACCACCATCCCCCAAGAGACAAGACAGACGGGGGACCCCACTCATATACAGCTCCATACTGTGCCATGGCCAACCACCACCATCTCCGAGAGAGACAAGACAGACGGGGGACCCCACTCATATACAGCTCCATACTGTGCCATGGCCAACCCCCATCATCCCCCAAGAGACAAGACAGACGGGGGACCCCACTCATATACAGCTCCATACTGTGCCATGGCCAACCCCCATCATCCCCCAAGAGACAAGACAGACGGGGGACCCCACTCATATACAGCTCCATACTGTGCCATGGCCAACCACCATCATCCCCCGAGAGAGACAAGACAGACGGGGGACCCCACTCATATACAGCTCCATACTGTGCCATGGCCAACCACCATCATCCCCGAGAGAGACAAGACAGACGGGGGACCCCACTCATATACAGCTCCATTCTGTGCCATGGCCAACCACCATCATCATCCCCGAGAGACAAGACAGACGGGGGACCCCACTCATATACAGCTCCATACTGTGCCATGGCCAACCACCACCATCATCCCCCAAGAGAGACAAGACAGACGGGGGACCCCACTCATATACAGCTCTATACTGTGCCATGGCCAACCACCACCAACCCCCAAGAGACAAGACAGACGGGGGACCCCACTCATATACAGCTCCATACTGTGCCATGGCCAACCCCCATCATCCCCCAAGAGACAAGACAGACGGGGGACCCCACTCATATACAGCTCCATACTGTGCCATGGCCAACCATCATCATCCCCCAAGAGACAAGACAGACGGGGGACCCCACTCATATACAGCTCCATACTGTGCCATGGCCAACCCCCATCATCCCCCAAGAGACAAGACAGACGGGGGACCCCACTCATATACAGCTCCATACTGTGCCATGGCCAACCCCCATCATCCCCGAGAGACAAGACAGACGGGGGACCCCACTCATATACAGCTCCATACTGTGCCATGGCCAACCCCCATCCTCCCCCAAGAGACAGACGGGGGACCCCACTCATATACAGCTCCATACTGTGCCATGGCCAACCACCACCATCTCCGAGAGAGACAAGACAGACGGGGGACCCCACTCATATACAGCTCCATACTGTGCCATGGCCAACCACCATCATCCCCCAAGAGACAAGACAGACGGGGGACCCCACTTATATACAGCTCCATACTGTGCCATGGCCAACCCCCATCATCCCCGAGAGACAAGACAGACGGGGGACCCCACTCATATACAGCTCCATACTGTGCCATGGCCAACCACCATCATCATCCCCGAGAGACAAGACAGACGGGGGACCCCACTCATATACAGCTCCATACCGTGCCATGGCCAACCCCCATCATCCCCGAGAGAGACAAGACAGACGGGGGGCCCCACTCATATACAGCTCCATACTGTGCCATGGCCAACCACCCCCATCATCCCCCAAGAGACAAGACAGACGGGGGACCCCACTCATATACAGCTCCATACTGTGCCATGGCCAACCACCACCATCCCCCAAGAGACAAGACAGACGGGGGACCCCACTCATATACAGCTCCATACTGTGCCATGGCCAACCACCACCATCTCCGAGAGAGACAAGACAGACGGGGGACCCCACTCATATACAGCTCCATACTGTGCCATGGCCAACCCCCATCATCCCCCAAGAGACAAGACAGACGGGGGACCCCACTCATATACAGCTCCATACTGTGCCATGGCCAACCCCCATCATCCCCCAAGAGACAAGACAGACGGGGGACCCCACTCATATACAGCTCCATACTGTGCCATGGCCAACCACCATCATCCCCCGAGAGAGACAAGACAGACGGGGGACCCCACTCATATACAGCTCCATACTGTGCCATGGCCAACCACCATCATCCCCGAGAGAGACAAGACAGACGGGGGACCCCACTCATATACAGCTCCATTCTGTGCCATGGCCAACCACCATCATCATCCCCGAGAGACAAGACAGACGGGGGACCCCACTCATATACAGCTCCATACTGTGCCATGGCCAACCACCACCATCATCCCCCAAGAGAGACAAGACAGACGGGGGACCCCACTCATATACAGCTCTATACTGTGCCATGGCCAACCACCACCAACCCCCAAGAGACAAGACAGACGGGGGACCCCACTCATATACAGCTCCATACTGTGCCATGGCCAACCCCCATCATCCCCCAAGAGACAAGACAGACGGGGGACCCCACTCATATACAGCTCCATACTGTGCCATGGCCAACCATCATCATCCCCCAAGAGACAAGACAGACGGGGGACCCCACTCATATACAGCTCCATACTGTGCCATGGCCAACCATCATCATCCCCCAAGAGACAAGACAGACGGGGGACCCCACTCATATACAGCTCCATACTGTGCCATGGCCAACCCCCATCATCCCCGAGAGAGACAAGACAGACGGGGGACCCCACTCATATACAGCTCCATACTGTGCCATGGCCAACCACCATCATCATCCCGAGAGACAAGACAGACGGGGGACCCCACTCATATACAGCTCCATACTGTGCCATGGCCAACCACCACCATCATCCCCCAAGAGACAAGACAGACGGGGGACCCCACTCATATACAGCTCCATACTGTGCCATGGCCAACCACCACCATCCCCCAAGAGACAAGACAGACGGGGGACCCCACTCATATACAGCTCCATACTGTGCCATGGCCAACCACCATCATCCCCCCGAGAGAGACAAGACAGACGGGGGACCCCACTCATATACAGCTCCATACTGTGCCATGGCCAACCACCATCATCATCCCCGAGAGAGACAAGACAGACGGGGGACCCCACTCATATACAGCTCCATACTGTGCCATGGCCAACCACCATCATCCCCCCGAGAGACAAGACAGACGGGGGACCCCACTCATATACAGCTCCATACTGTGCCATGGCCAACCACCACCATCCCCGAGAGAGACAAGACAGACGGGGGACCCCACTCATATACAGCTCCATACTGTGCCATGGCCAACCACCATCATCCCCGAGAGAGACAAGACAGATGGGGGACCCCACTCATATACAGCTCCATACTGTGCCATGGCCAACCACCACCATCCCCGAGAGAGACAAGACAGACGGGGGACCCCACTCATATACAGCTCCATACTGTGCCATGGCCAACCACCATCATCCCCCCGAGAGACAAGACAGACGGGGGACCCCACTCATATACAGCTCCATACTGTGCCATGGCCAACCACCACCATCCCCGAGAGAGACAAGACAGACGGGGGACCCCACTCATATACAGCTCCATACTGTGCCATGGCCAACCACCATCATCATCCCCCAAGAGACAAGACAGACGGGGGACCCCACTCATATACAGCTCCATACTGTGCCATGGCCAACCACCACCATCCCCCAAGAGACAAGACGGAGGGGGGACCCCACTCATATACAGCTCCATACTGTGCCATGGCCAACCCCCATCATCCCCTGAGAGAGACAAGACAGACGGGGGACCCCACTCATATACAGCTCCATACTGTGCCATGGCCAACCCCCATCATCCCCGAGAGACAAGACAGACGGGGGACCCTCACACATACGGGGTGTAGTACCACCTTCTCAGCTGCAGAGGTCAGCACCTGGACAGATTCCACTGCCGGGCAATAGACAATGTTCAGGTTCACAGACGATCCGCAGAGGTCCTCCTGGCCCCACCAATACAAATCGGACCCCCTATTCCAAGAATTCAGAACCCCCCCCAATCTACAGACCTGGCTGCAATCCTTTCCATAGGTCAGGGTTGTCCTCTCCTCCCCCATTCTCAGAGGATCTCCTTCTCAGGACCCATCCTGAACACGATAGTTTCAGGGTGGGGGGGTGGCCACTGCAGGGACTGAGAAGCCAAGGATTGGCCAAACAGTGGCAAGCCCCGCCTCTTATTAAACCGCCGTCCTTCAGCCAACTGACATTGTTGAGGCTGAGGGGTCATCGGTCCGCTGCAGGCAGGAGGAAGCATTTCCTCAGTCTCCCCCCTAATAATCAGACTGGACATTGTAGCCTCTGTAGCAGGGGCTGATCCGTGTCAGACATTTGTAAACACTGCCAAGAACTGCACAGGCACCAGGAGTTACATGATTGTGTCCTCTCTGAGCCGTCATCTCAGCCCAGGAAGTAGAGGGTGACCCTGGATGATGCCTGAACAACGATGGCGCTGGAAGGGCAGATGACCGTTCCTACAGACACATTACTGAGCAGCAACACCTTGTGAGATATATGTATGTAGAGTGCAACGTGATAGACACCCAACTGTCCCGGAGGAAGAGGAGGAGAAAGAGGAGGAGAAAGAGGAGGAGGAAGAGGAAGAGGAAGAGGAAGAAGGAGGAGGAGAGGGAGAGAGGGAGGGAGGGAGGGAGGGAGGGAGGGAGGGAGGGAGGGAGGGAGGGAGGGAGGGAGGGAGGGAGGGAGGGAGGGGGAGGAGGAGGAGGAGGAGGAGGGAGGGAGGGAGGGAGGGAGGGAGGGAGGGAGGGAGGAGGAGGAGGAGGAGGAGAGAGGGAGTGTAACGGACCTATGAACTATTCTGCCTACAGAGGACTGCATGACTTGTTACTGAGCTCAAAGGGTTAAGTGTAGAGGGACTCTTTCACTGCTAAATGCTAATTGACGCTCTGTTGTGTATTACCAGTAACAGCCTCCTGCCAGGTGTATGCTGATTGGATGATCTGTGAGTGTGTATTGTTCTAAAGGTTAATTGAATTCTATTGAGAAAGGAATGTGCCCGGCCAGGTCATGTTAAGTAGATCTCGGTGCCGGAACGTCTAGAGACTGATTGATTCAAGGGAATGTCATTATTTCAAAGCATGTGTATTGAAGCTCCCCCCTGTGTGAGGACGGGGGGGGGCGGAGAGTGTCATTGTCCCTGTAAGTTGTTGTAACCATATAAAAAGCGAGGTGAAATGTGCAATAAAAGTCAGTCTTGTTTGACCCTTCAACGTAGCCTTGTCTCGTTCGTGAAGGGGAATTCTCTCTCTCTCTCTGGATCTATTGGACGGGGATACCGCCGGTACTTGCATATCGCAGCTGGCCAGGGAAAAGGACGTCTCCAACGGCTGAGACCCTCTCACTACATGGGTAGCCGTTACAGGGAGGATGGAGAAGGAGGGAGGAGGGAGGAGGGAGAAGAAGGGAGAGGGAGAGGGAGAGGGAGGAGGGAGAAGAAGGGAGAGGGAGAGGGAGAGGGAGGAGAAGGAGAGAGGGAGGGAGGAAGGAGAAGGGAGGGAGGAGGAGGAGGAGGAGGAGGAGTGACCTCCTTGATGCGTTTCACCACAGGGCCGAGCTTGTTGGTGAAACGCGTTGGCGGAGGAGATCCCAGGCGGGGGTTGTACAGATACGGAGGGGAGTTTTCCATTGGACACTGAAGAGAACCGGCCCCCGAGGAAGGCCTCACCTACCTCATGCCGGGGGGAGGGTGATTATGATTAATACATCTGCACTTCTTTTCCCATAATGCACGCTTCTCCAGGGCCCGCCCACAACTCACAATGGCAGAGAATGGTGAGAGCGGAGGAGTGCAGAGGCAGCGATGGAAGCTCTCGGCACCGGCGGGGTTAATGGAAGTTGGAGGAGTGCAGAGGCAGCGATGGAAGCTCTCGGCACCGGCGGGGTTAATGGAAGTTGGAGGAGCGCAGAGGCAGCGATGGAAGCTCTCGGCACCGGCGGGGTTAATGGAAGTTGGAGGAGTGCAGAGGCAGCGATGGAAGCTCTCGGCACCGGCGGGGTTAATGGAAGTTGGAGGAGTGCAGAGGCAGCGATGGAAGCTCTCGGCACCGGCGGGGTTAATGGAAGTTGGAGGAGTGCAGAGGCAGCGATGGAAGCTCTCGGCACCGGCGGGGTTAATGGAAGTTGGAGGAGCGCAGAGGCAGCGATGGAAGCTCTCGGCACCGGCGGGGTTAATGGAAGTTGGAGCGCAGAGGCAGCGATGGAAGCTCTCGGCACCGGCGGGGTTAATGGAAGTTGGAGGAGCGCAGAGGCAGCGATGGAAGCTCTCGGCACCGGCGGGGTTAATGGAAGTTGGAGGAGTGCAGAGGCAGCGATGGAAGCTCTCGGCACCGGCGGGGTTAATGGAAGTTGGAGGAGTGCAGAGGCAGCGATGGAAGCTCTCGGCACCGGCGGGGTTAATGGAAGTTGGAGTGCAGAGGCAGCGATGGGATGGAAGCTCTCGGCACCGGCGGGGTTAATGGAAGTTGGCGCGGAGGACGCGCGGTCTGCCCAGAATTCCGTCCAGGTTTATTAGAAGTTTTGGGGAAGGAGGCGGCCTGCCAAGTGCTGGGGGGGGAGGGGGGGCACCGCACAACGAGCAGCTACTGAACGCCGGAGCCCCTCCACTCCCCGCTCTCCGGGGGCCCGACTCAGACGCTACCAGAGAGACAGCGCCAGCGGCCCATTCATTACCTGAACACAGCTGCTAAATCCATTGTGTGCTCACTGAATACTTCCTATCCAACCCGAGGGGGGAGAGCGAGGGGAAAAGAGAGCGCAGGAGAGAGCGAGGGGAAGAGAGCGCTGGAGGCAGAGAGAGCGCTGGAGGCAGAGAGAGCGCTGGAGGCAGAGAGAGCGCTGGAGGCAGAGAGAGCGCTGGAGGCAGAGAGAGCGCGAGGGGCAGAGAGAGCGCGAGGGGCAGAGAGAGCGCGAGGGGCAGAGAGAGCGCGAGGGGCAGAGAGAGCGCGAGGGGCAGAGAGAGCGCGAGGGGCAGAGAGAGCGCGAGGGGCAGAGAGAGCGCGAGGGGAAGAGAGAGCGAGGGGGGAAGAGAGAGCGAGGGGGGGGGGGGGGAAGAGAGAGCAAGAATACCAGAGGAGAACCCTGGGGCCAGATCAGGACAGAGAATCACCACCAAGTGGAAGCTTCTCTACCCGAAGAAACAATGGGTCCCACCAGCAACAGACTTGAGGGCAAAACACAAAAAGACAAAAAAACAGGCAAGAACTGACCGAGCCCCAACCCCCCACATCCTTCAGAACATTACAGGGGTCTAAACACCAAACCGTCATCTCTTGTACCCCCAGAACCCCCCACCATGAATTCTGCATTACTGGGTGAGCCACATTCTGCCCTGACCTTTTCATCATCAAAATTCTGGGCATTGTGGAGGAAACGCCAACCGGCTGTCTCCTGTACCCTCAGAACCTGCACCGCCCCTCCCCCAGCATTCAACAGTACCGGGTTCTTACCTCTTCATCAGAGGAATCCTGGACATATTCATCTTCATGTTCAGTCGTCTTATCCGTCTTCTGCCCCGAGCTCTGCAACACAAGAGGACGCATGAGAGATCACCAACCTCCGAACACCCCACACCAACCCAACCGCACACCAACCCAACCCCAACCCTACCCCACCCCACCCCAACCCAACGCCAACCCTACCCCACCCCACCCCAACCCAATCACCCCACACGTCTTCTGCCCCGAGCTCTGCAACACAAGAGGACGCCATGAGAGACCACCAACCTCCAAACACCCCACATCAACCCAACCGCACACCTCACCACACCGACCTCACCACCCCAACCTCACCACCCCAACCCAATCACCCCAACCCAATCACCCCACACGTCTTCTGCCCCGAGCTCTGCAACACAAGAGGACGCCATGAGAGACCACCAACCTCCGAACACCCCACACCAACCCAATCACCCCACACCACACCAACCCCACCCCACACCAACCCAATCACCCAACACCACCCCAACCTCACCACCCCAACCTCACACCAACCCTACCCCACCCCACCCCAACCCAATCACCCCACACGTCTTCTGCCCCGAGCTCTGCAACACAAGAGGACGCCATGAGAGACCACCAACCTCCGAACACCCCACACCAACCCAACCCAACCGTACACCAACCCAATCACCCAACACCACCCCAACCTCACCACCCCAACCCAATCACCCCAACCTCACCACCCCAACCCAATCATCCAACACCACCCCAACCCAATCACCCCAACCGCACACCTCACCACCCCAAATTCACCACATCACCCCACACCAACCCCCCAACCTCACCACCCCAACCCTACCCCACACCAACCCCACACCAACCCTACCCCACCCCAACCCCACCCCACCCCAAACCTCACCACATCACCCAAACCTCACCACCCCACACCAACCCCACACCAACCCTAAATCCCAACCCCACCCCAAACCTCACCACATCACCCCAACCTCACCACCCCAACCCTACCCCACACCAGCCCAATCACCCCAACCTCACCACTCCAACCTCACCACCCCAACACCACACCACCCCAACCCCACACCAACCCAACCTCGCCACACCAACCCAACCTCGCCACACCAACCCACACCACACCAACCCCAATCACACCATCCCAACCACACCCCAAGAGCATAGCACACAACACCACCCCACAACACCTCAACCTCACAGCACACCAGCCCAACCCTACCCCACACAACACCCCAACCATACCCCACATCACATCACCCTCAACCCTACACACGTTCCTCTGTTGGCTATTGGAGGTTGCAGACTATTTGTGCAATCTGATGATCGATTGCTTGATTACGCTATAATAAAGTGATCAGTTTGCACAGTTAAAGCGGAGTTCCACCCAAAAGTGGAACTGCTATTTTAAGCACTCCTCACCCCCTTACATGCCACATTTGTTATGCCTTTTTTTTTTTTTTTGAAGGTGGGGGGAGTGGGTATCTTCTTTTGAGAGGGACTTTCTGTCCCACTTCCTTCTCTCGCCCCCTAGGCAGCCCCTCCCTCCCTGCAATCTCCTGGGACATGTCACAGGTCTGAGAATATTGCCTGGCCAATAGCAGCGCGACTCGCGAATGCGCATCCGGCTGTGAAGCCGCAAGCTGTCATGGCCGGGTGCCCACAGTTGCTATGACGGTGCCGCAGACAGGAGGGGGAGAGGAGCGCGGCTGCGACGCGGGGACAGGGGAGTGTCTGACTATTACTGGGATTCCAGAGGCGGGCCCCCCATCCGCGTTTGCTAGAGGCGGGTCCCGCATCCACGTTTGCCAGAGGCGGGGGCCCCCCCATCCGCGTTTGCCAGAGGCGGCCCGCCCCATCCGCGTTTGCCAGAGGCGGCCCCCCCCATCCGCGTTTGCCAGAGGCGGGCCCCCCCATCCGCGTTTGCCAGAGGCGGGCCCCCCATCCGCGTTTGCCAGAGGCGGGCCCCCACCTGGCATCCCAGAGCTTCATCTCAGATTACTATCAGGTACTTCCCATGAACACACCTCCATAGTCACCATTTATCAGTCACTTCTCAGCAAGTAAACTGTTCAGATGGAGGATAGGACAGCAACATGGAGTTTGTACAGAACCCGCCACACACGTTGGGACAGTGGAGGAAACCCATCCCCCTCCCCTCCATACAGTGAGAAGGGAAGTATTTGATTGGCTGCTGATTTTGTGACAAAGAAACGATCGGTCTATAATTTTATTGGTCGGATTATTATAACAGGGAGAGAAAAACAACAAAAATATCCAGAAAAACACATTTCATAAAAGTTATAATTGATTTGAATTTTAATGGGTGGAATAAGTATGTGAACCCTTCTCAGAACACACAGTGATTGGTGGAGAATCCCTTGTTGGCGATCACAGAGGTCAGACGTTTCTTGGAGTTGGCCTCCAGGTTCTCACATCTCAGCAGGGATTTTCTCCTCTTTGCAGATCCTCTCCAAGTCATGAAGGTTTCCAGGCCGACGTCTGGTAAGTCGAACCTTCAGCTCCCTCCACATATTATCTATGGGATTAAGGTCTGTAGACTGGCTAGGCCACTCCATGACCTTAAAGAGATACTAAAGCTTCACATAAACAACAAACATGCTGTACTTCCTGTAACGGCTACCCGGGCTAGTGAGAGGGTATCAGCCGTTGGAGACGTCCTTTTCCCTGGCAAAGTGCGATATGCAAGTAAAACCGGTATCATCCCATCCCCAAGATCCAGAGAGAGAGAGAGGGTCCCCCATCAAGAACGAGACGAGGCTGCGTGTTGAAGGGTCAAACAAGACTGTTTTAATGGGACATTTCCCTTAGCTTATATGTGGTTACAACTGTGACAGGAACAATGACAATCTCCGCCCCCCTTCACACAGATACTTTGAAATAAAGAGATTTTTAATACAGCTTACCTGTAAAATCCTTTTCTTGGAGTACATCACGGGACACAGAGCGGCATATTCATTACTATATGGGTTATATGGAGTACCTTCAGGTGATAGACACTGGCAATCTCAAACAGGAAATGCCCCTCCCTATATAACCCCCTCCCATAGGAGGAGTACCTCAGTTTTGTAGCAAGCAGTATGCCTCCCAAAATGGTCCTCAAAAAAGAGGGGTGGGAGCTCTGTGTCCCGTGATGTACTCCAAGAAAAAGATTTTACAGGTAAGCTGTATTAAAAATCTCTTTTTCTTTCTCGTACATCACGGGACACAGAGCGGCATTCATTACTATATGGGATGTCCCAAAGCAATGCTTACAATGAGGGGAGGGAGAACATCTCCAAGACAAAAGGACTTAATTTAGAGATATACTCAAATCATAATAAATCCAACTTAGTTGAGAAAAATAATCTTAAATTTTTAAATTTAACTCAAACAAGAGGAGCCCCCGGAATCCGAGGGTCTCAAACTGCAGCCTGCAGCACTGCCTGCCCGAAGGCAGTATCAGTATTCCTTCTTACGTCCAACTTGTAGAATTTTGTAAACGTGTGGACAGAAGACCAGGTTGCCGCCTTGCAAACTTGAGCCATAGAGATCTGGTGGTGTGCTGCCCAGGATGCGCCCATGGCTCTAGTAGAATGAGCCTTTAATGATACTGGAGAAGGCAACCCTTTCAAGCCGTAGGCCTGAGTGATTAATTGCTTAATCCACCTAGAAATGGTGGACTTTGCAGCTGCCTGCCCCTTCTTGGGCCCATCCGGTAGAATGAACAGCACATCTGTTTTCCGGATCTTCTTTGTAGCTTTAAGATAGGCCTTCATGGCCCTGACAATATCCAAGGTATGCAGCAACCCTTCCTTTCTGGAAGTAGGTTTAGGGAAGAAGGATGGTAATACCAAATCCTGGTTCAAATGAAAACTGGATATGACCTTCGGTAGGAAGGAAGGATGAGGGCGGAGAACGACCCTGTCCTTATAAAAAAACAAGATATGGTTCCTTACAGGATAAGGCTGCCAGCTCCGAAACTCTTCTTGCGGAAACTATGGCAACCAAAAATACTAACTTCCTTGTCAGTAGAACCAAAGGAATATCAGCCAACGGCTCAAACGGTTGTTTCTGTAAACTTGACAGAACAACATTTAAATCCCACGGACAAAGCGGGGATTTAACTGGAGGTCTAATACGTAAGACCCCTTGAAGGAAGGTCTTAACCAGCGAGTGGGTGGCCAGCGGCCGCTGAAACCACACTGACAGAGCAGAAATCTGTCCTTTGATTGTGCTTAATGCCAATCCTTTATCCACTCCTAGCTGGAGAAAACTTAATACTCTATCGATGGTAAATTTGCGAGAAAGCCATCGCTTGGACTCACACCAGCCTACATAGGCCTTCCAGACCCTGTAATAAATCACCCTAGAGACCGGTTTCCTGGCTCTGATTAGGGTAGAGATTACTTTCTGAGACAGACCTCTACCCCTGAGAATCAGGGATTCAGCTTCCGGCCGTCAAATTTAGATGCCGTAAGGCAGGGTGGAGGATCGGACCTTGCGATAGCAGGTCTGGCCGTAGAGGAAGAGTCCACGGGTCTCCCACTACCATCCTTAAGATTAGTGAGTACCATGCCCTTCTGGGCCATGCTGGAGCTACCAGGATGACTGGTATGTGCTCCACCCGGATCCTGCGCAGCAGGCGGGGTAGTAACTGGAGCGGGGAAAACGCATAAAGAAGTTTGAACTGATGCCAAGGGCAAACCAACGCATCGGTTCCGCAGGCCATCGGATCCCTTGAGCGGGATATGAACCTGTCTAGTTTCTTGTTGAGTCTCGATGCCATGATATCCACGTCCGGCACTCCCCATCTTTGGCATAGTGCTTGAAAGACTTGTGGATGCAGAGACCATTCCCCCGGCCATAGAGTCTGGCGGCTTAAGAAGTCCGCCTGAAAGTTGTCCACTCCTGGAATGAATATTGCCGATATGCAGGGCACATGAGCCTCTGCCCATAGGAGAATCAAGCTCACCTCTCTCTGAGCGGCTTGACTGCTGGTTCCCCCTTGGTGATTTATGTATGCCACGGCCGTGGCATTGTCTGATTGAATTCTCACCGGGAACCCCTGCAATTTTGACGTCCAAGCCCTGAGGGCTAGTCGAGCAGCTCTGAGCTCCAAGATGTTGATGGGCAACTGCTTCTCTGGCTTTGCCCAAGTACCTTGGCGAGTGCAACCATCCAAAATTGCTCCCCAGCCCATCAGGCTGGCGTCTGTGGTCACTATCTTCCAAGCCACTGGGCTGAAAGACTTCCCCTTCAGTAGATTCTGAGGGTCTAACCACCAACACAGACTTTGTCGGACTCTTGATGAGAGCGGCAACGGGATATCCAAGGCCTGTGGCCTTCTGCTCCATGCTGACAGGATGGCTGCCTGTAGGATGCGAGTGTGGCTCTGGGCGTATGGTACCGCCTCGAATGTGGCCACCATCTTGCCTAGTAACCTCATACATAGGCGAATAGTCGGTTCTTTCTTGCTTAGAACCAGTAGGATTAATTCCTTGATGGCTTTTACCTTCCTCAGAGGTAGGAACACTCCTTGTTGTTCTGTGTCTAATCTCATGCCGAGATATTCCAACTGCCTTGTGGGCTGGAAAACTTTTCTCGATTTAGGACCCAGCCGAACCTCTCGAGGTATTGGACCGTGAGGGCCACTGCTCGCTCCAAGCCGGGAGACGAGTGGTCTATGACTAGGAGGTCGTCCAGGTATGCTAGGATCGTGACCCCTTGGATCCTTAGCTTGGCTAGGATCGGAGCTAGGACCTTCGTGAACACCCGGGGGGCCGTAGCCAACCCGAAGGGAAGCGCCACGAATTGGAAGTGACGCGAAGCCACCATGAAGCGTAGATATCTTTGATGTGGCTGATAAATTGGAACATGAAGGTAGGCATCCTTTATGTCTATGGACGCCATGAAGTCGTCCTTCTGGAGTGTGGCAGCTGCTGACCGCACGGATTCCATCCGAAATGAGCGGATCTTTAGATATGCATTTACCATCTTTAGGTCCAAAATTGGCCTGACATCTCCCTTGGATTTCGGGATGATGAATAGGTTGGAGTAGAAACCCAGCCCCTGTTTTTCCAGGACTGGTACCTCTACTATTACTTCCTGGGAAAGTAGATGATCCAATGCCGATCTTAATGCGGCTCCCTTTTCCGGATCGTTTGGAATCCTCGACTTCTGGAAATGAGGAGGAGGAAACCTTAGGAAATCTAATTTGTAGCCTGTGGCCACGGAAGACCGTACCCACTCGTCGGGAATGCTGGCTTCCCAAATCTCTGAAAAGAGTCGCAGCCTTCCCCCCACCTTCGTGGGTGGGGGCGCCCCTTCATAAGGTTGGCTTGGGGGCTGGTTTTGCTGGTTTGCGAAACCACTGCCTTTTGCCTCTAACAGCCTGTCCTTGTGATTTGCTGTTGAAGCCGAAGTTTGCTTTTGCAGGAGGCCGTCGATACTGCTTGGCATTAGAGGGCCCCTGCCCAGGGGAATACTGTCGTTTAAACGCAGGTCCCTGAACCTTCTTCTTAGTTGGCAAGAGAGTACTCTTGCCGTTTGAAATGGTCTGAATGTATTTATCTAGGTCTTCTCCGAAGAGTCGTCCTCCATGGAAGGGGAACCCTACCAGGAGCTTCTTGCATGGGGGCTCAGCCTCCCAGCTTTTTAACCATAAGAGTCTTCTCATATGGATAAGGGATAACGATAAACGTGACGCTTGCTGGATAGAATCCTTGATTGCGTCTACCGTAAAACATATGGCCTTAGGGACATCCGAAAATTTTTCTGCCTGCTGGGCCGGAATAAGTTTAAGCATCTGCTTAAATTGATCCGATAATGCTTGAGCGACCCCAATCGCAGCCACAGCTGGCTGTACTACTGCCCCTGCAGTAGTGAAGGAGTTCTTAAGTAGTGCTTCCAAGCGCTTATCAACTGGATCCTTGAACACCTGTATGTTTTCTACAGGGCATGTTAACGATCTGTTAACACATGAGATGGCTGCGTCCACTGCAGGAGTAGCCCATCTTTTGGAAAATTTTTCTTCCATAGGATATAGGACAGAGAACCTTTTAGGTGGTAAGAAGATCTTATCTGGCTTGTTCCAATCTTGGAACAAAATTCCCTCTAATAGAGGATGGATCGGAAACACAGCATTGCTTTGAGGCGCCCTCAGTGAGCCCAAAGCTGAAACCGTCGATACCTGGAGATCTGGTACTGGCAAGTTGAACTGCCACAGACTCCTCTGTATCCGGATCTTCGATCCCTGAACCTACTTGGTCCTTGTCCAAGAGGTCGTCCAATTCCCCTGAGGAAAGGACCTCCTCTTCTGAGGGTCCGCGCTCGGGCGACGGAGATCTATTCCGCTTACTGCCCCGCATAGCTGCGGCTACCCATGCTTTTCTGCATCTCTTTTAAAGAGGTGAGTAATACCTCCTCCGTGACCATCTTAGGGTTGGACTGACCCGCGTCAGCTCCAGCCCCAGATCCCGATGGCCCCAAGGCTCCCTGTGGGGAAAGCAGCGGCATAGCTTTGTCCGAGACCTCAGACTCTCTGGGGGAATCCCCACCTCTTGTACCCTCTGACCCGGATGCCATGGTACAATACCGAGGTACACCTGCTACCTATTGGTATTTGGAACTATAAAAGTTAATTGCCCAAACACCTGTTTGGGGGATAAAAAATGCTTCCTCTCCCCTAGATGACTTTTTTTTTTTTTCAAATCCAGGAAAGAAAAAACATTCTGTCCCCCTGAGTAGTATTGCAAAGAAAAACTATGAGATGGAAAGAAACAGCCTATTTCTAGGCTTGAAAAACAGTCCTCTGAAGACTGCAATATCCTTTCTGGCCACTGTGTGTCCTCGGCGCCCCCGTGCTGCCGCTCTGGTCTTTCTCCTCAGTTCCAAAGTATTGAATGGAACAAACAAGGAAGGGCCGCCCCTTCCTTTAAGCCACTGACCCGCCCTTCCCCCCCAGCAATCTCAAACAGGAAATGCCCCTCCCGACAGGGGGGGGGGGGGTTTGGGAGGAAGGGACCTCTCTGTTCCAGCAAACTGCAGCCTGCAGCCTGGAACCATGAGGAGGTCAGCGTTTTGCCTGCTTTGCGGAGGCCTTGAGGAGGAAGACTGAATGGAGCATCGCCTGGAGGCTTGCAGGTAAGCACAGCTCTCTGACACACACATATATTTTTATATAACACAGGCCCCACTCAATGCTTTTCCAACACTACAAGGGAGGTCACATCTTATGGGGAATAATACATAGAGAGCCATCCTATCTTTATGATATGTGACTAGTTTGCCAGATGCAGTGCATAACTTTAGGCATGTCCCCTGTGACCCCCCAGAAAAAACCTGCTAAGAACCAAGTTCCGCAAGTTTTCCCCTCACTTACCTGCTCCATGCCGCAGGACTTTGCCAAGCAAGAGGCCCAATCTTCCCCCATCTCCGTGGGGATGTCTAGACCTTCAGGCCCTGGGTTCCTATGAAGGATCCACTGTCCTGGGCCCATATAGCACCCTGGCAACAGAAAACATTAGGCACCCAAAGGTTTCTAAGTTCTGGGCCCAGGGTCCAGCTCTCTAAAAAGAAAAGCATTATGGGCTATACCCCAAGGGTTTGGGGTCCGGTTACTGACCACTTTAGCGCTGAGGCTTTTTTGGACAGAACCGGTAGCTCACCTAATCCCAAGGATGCGGAGGCAAGCTAAACCATGACTAACACCTAAGACACTGGCGTAAAAACTGAGGTACTCCTCCTATGGGAGGGGGTTATATAGGGAGGGGCATTTCCTGTTTGAGATTGCCAGTGTCTACACCTGAAGGTACTCCATATAACCCATATAGTAATGAATGCCGCTCTGTGTCCCGTGATGTACGATAAAGAAAATGACATCTCCTTGAATCAATCAGTCTCTAGACGTTCCGGCACCGAGATCCACTTAACATGACCTGGCCGGGCACATTCCTTTCTCAATAGAATTCAATTAACCTTTAGAACAATACACTCACAGATCATCACGTTAGCATACACCTGGCAGGAGGCTGTTAACTGGTAATACACAACAGAGCGTCAATTAGCATTTAGCAGTGAAAAAGTCACTCTACAATTAACCCTTTGAGCTCAGTAACAAGTCATGCAGTCCTCTGTAGGCAGAATAGTTCATAGGTCCGTTACAGGACTCCCCTTTTGTGGAACACTCCGGCAGACCCGGATTGATCCTTTTCGGGTCAACTTGGGGATGTCCGGTCTGCTGTTAAGGTAAAAGTTCCGTTTGCCTGGACAGTCCGTCGGCCTTCCATTGGCTTACCAGGTCGGTAGCTGATGGTGACGGTGAATAATGGAATTCAGTTCTGGAACAGTCACTTGCTTTGCTCTATCAATGGCTCCCAAAACCTGTTGCTGATGCTCTTGGGACAGATACGGCACCACCTGGATGCAAATCCCATTTAATCTTTTGACAATTTCCGCCTGTTTGTGCATTTCAATGTTCAAGCCACGGGACATCTCATAATACATGACATAGTGTCGTTGCATCTCTGATTTCTCACTGGCCAACTTGTCACATTCCCATTTTAGACTGTGATATTGTGCCGGATCTACAGTACATGTCGGGGAAGGTAGTCTTACCCGGTTCTCAGCAGCAAGTGAGTTGATTCCAACAACGCGGGTGGTCACGGGACAAGCAGCAGCAGGTGTAGGTAAATAAGCCGAAGTCAGAGGGCCAATGTCGTTGCCCAGCACCACCTCGGCAGGTAGGTTGTCCATGATACCAACTGTGGTCTTTCCTGACCCGGCTCCCCAGTCTAAGTGCACCCGGGCGGTGGGTACGCGAAATACAGCACCCCCTGCGACCCGGACGGCAACTGTGCGAGTGGACACGTTCTCTGGCTTTACCAGATGTTTTTGAATCAGAGTGATAGTAGTCCCGGAATCTCTTAGGTCTTGTGCTACTTGTCCATTCACTCGTACCTCCTGACGGTGATGCTGACGGTTATCCGGAGAGGCCGCTTGTATTGGGTCTGCCTCATACCAAATTCCCAGACATTCCTCAGGGCCCCCCTCGGTCTCCAGGCAGTGGGCCGCAGAGGGACGTGATGGAGTGACCTCTGTGTTGGGTGTTGTGCGTCTCCAATTGTTATTTGTAGCTCTCAAAGGGCAATAACGAGCAATATGTCCCGTGTCGCTGCAGTGATGGCACGTCACCCTATGCGAATCCCGGGGGTAGTTGCTAGGCCCCTGAGGACGTGGTGGGACTGGAGCCCGAAACTCTGGGCGTGGGGTGACGGTTGGAGTACGCGGTTCTACCTTCTGAAGCAGCCGCATAGTACCCTGGCTTACTTTCCTTGTCTCCGCGTACTCAACTGCTAGCCGAGCCGCCTCGTTTAAGTTAGCGGGACGGCGATCTCGTACCCAGTCTTGTATGTCTGCGGCCAGGTCTTGGAAAAAATGTTCCATTAGGAACAGCTGCAATACTTCCTCCCCGGTGTTGGCCTTGCACCCTTGGACCCAAAGGGATGCCACCCTTTGTAACTGGTTGGCCCATTCCATGTGGGAGTCCACAGCCATCTTCTTGGACTCCCGGAAGCGCCGGCGGTAGGCTTCTGGCGTTACGGCATATCGGGTTAGCAGCGCCTTTTTAACTTGCTGGTATTGTAAAATATCCTCCAGAGCGAGAGCCCGAAAGGCTTCATTGGCTTTGCCCGACAATTTCCCTGACAAAATAGTGACCCATTGGTCTGGTGGTACCTGGTGTAGTGAGCACTGCCTCTCAAAGTCCGCCAAATATCCATCGATTTCCTCCTCACTTTCTACAAAAGCTTTAAATGCAGTGAACGGTATTTTCTTTCCTGTAGCAGCAGGTGGGGGGGTAGGAACTGCAGGTGTAATGGGCTGTCTCGCTCTTACCAGTTCCAGTTCTTGTCCCCTCTTCGTTTGTATCTCTTCCCTTGCTTCCCGAAACAGCTGGTTGATTAGTTCCACGGACGTTTCTGGATACAAGGATAATCTCCGCTGTACAATCCCAGTAATTACATCTTCTTTGCTGACCGGTGCAAGGGGCTCCGTTCCTTCCATGGATCCATCCATTTCGTCCAGCTCCAGCAGGTCAGTTATCAGCTCCCTCCGTGGTCTGTTGCTGGCGCTCCTACCACGACTCTCCAATAGATCTTTCAGTGTGGATCTTTTCAGCCTGGCGTACTGCGACTCCATTCAGAACTTGCTCTTTGGAAAAAAGGACCATCCCGCTGCTGCCAACCAATGTAACGGCTACCCGGGCTAGTGAGAGGGTATCAGCCGTTGGCAAAGTGCGATATGCAAGTAAAACCGGTATCATTCCATCCATCCAGAGAGGGAGAGGGTCCCCCATCAAGAACGCGACAAGGCTGCGATTGAAGGGTCAAACAAGACTGTTTTAATGGGACATTTCCCTTAGCTTATATGTGGTTACAACTGTGACAGGAACAATGACAATCTCCACCCCCCCTTCACACAGATACTTTGAAATAATGACATCTCCTTGAATCAATCAGTCTCTAGACGTTCCGGCACCGAGATCCACTTAACATGACCTGGCCGGGCACATTCCTTTCTCAATAGAATTCAATTAACCTTTAGAACAATACACTCACAGATCATCACGTTAGCATACACCTGGCAGGAGGCTGTTAACTGGTAATACACAACAGAGCGTCAATTAGCATTTAGCAGTGAAAAAGTCACTCTACAATTAACCCTTTGAGCTCAGTAACAAGTCATGCAGTCCTTTGTAGGCAGAATAGTTCATAGGTCCGTTACACTTCCCTCCACGATTCTCGTCTTCTGGGGTCTCTCGGCGGCTGTCTCGGCTCCACCCCCTCTGGGAAGCGCTCTCCTGGGGGGGGGGTCACCTTGTGAGCGCACTCCCGAGTCCTGTATTTGACGTCCATAGCCGCCATCTACAGGACTCGCCCCCCCACGCGTCATTGGAGTTGATTGACAGCAGTGCGAGCCAATGGCTGTGCTGCTATCAATCTATCCAATGAAGAGCCAAGAAGCCCGGGTGGAGAAGCCAGCTAGGCCAATCCGGAGCAATTAGGATCGTTGGTATCCCCTCGGCTTCCACTCTGCGTAGCAGACGAGGAAGAAGCTTCAGAGGAGGGAAGGCGTAGATTCGACGATAGTGACGCCACGGCGCCACCAACGCGTCCGCCCAGGGGGTCTTTTGACCTGGCCACGAACCGCAACACCTTCCAATTGAGACGGGATGCCAGAAGATCCACGTCTGGAGTGCCCCATTTCAGACACACCTCCGGGTGTAGCGACCATTCCCTTGGTCTAGCGTTTAGCAACTTTAGCATCTGTACGCCCCGAATGTACACGGCCGAAACATACTGTTCGACCCACCGGAGGATGTGAGAGAGACTTCTGCCGCAGCAGCCGAGCTCCGTGTGCCCCCTTGATGATTGACATAAGCCACAGCCGTGGTGTTGTCCGACTGGATCATGACCGGGCGGCCCTGTAGTTTCAGGGACCACTTGGAGAGGCACAGCCTGATCGCCCGGAAATCCAAGACATTGATCAGGGATTCTTCCCGATTCCAGCGCCCCTGGGATGACTGAACACCCCCGACTCCCCCCCCCCCCCCCCAGCCTGAGAGACTGGCATCTGGCGTGACCACCATCCAATGGCACGGGAGGAACGACTTCCCGTCCCGAATCACCGGAGACGTTAGCTACCACACTAGGGAGGACCTGACCAGGCGACTCACCCGGATCTGGTAATCCAGAGACGAAGGGCGCTGTCACGTACCTCGGAGGGTGAGCCCGACGTGCAGGAAGTGGCAGCCGTTACTCCTCTGATTCCGGGACCCCTGGTAGAGTAGACAGGGGGAACAGAAATACATAGTCGCACAAGCGCCTGGAGAGACGCTGATGCAGGGGCTGGTTGCTGCTTCTGCAGGATCTGATGGAGTCTCTGGAAGGCAGGTGCAGCCTGGCAAGTGGCAGACCGGAAGGAAGATGTCTTGTAGGTCAAGCAGCAACAAGTCCCAGAAGACAGTGCAAAGTCCCAGAAGCCGGAGAGAAGCTGGACCAGCCGATCAGGCACAGGAAGGTCAGGATGGTAGAGGGGTCGTCAAGCCGGGTCAGTAACAGGCGGGCGGCAGAGTACCAGGGATGAGGCAGAGGGATGGTCGGAGCAAGTCAAAAGGTCAGGGCAGGCGGAAGACAGGGTCAACAGGAACAAGCCGGGTATCAGGATCTGGATCAAGCAGGGGTAACAGGTACTGGCAGGTTCAGGAAACACTTTAGACCAGACAGCAAGAGGCCAGACTCTCAGGACGCCTTAAGTACCCCGTTTTGGCGCCGAATTGCCGTTTGCACGCGCCCGTGCACCGTTGCCGCGCCGTAGTACCGCGAACGCGCGTGCCCGCGCGCCCCATTCATGACAGGCGCTTGTCCCAACGCGACAGAATTTCTCTCTGTAACCCTCGAGTGTGGAATTGGGCATACGGACCCGCCTCGATGGAGGCCACCACCAGACCCAACACTCTCATGCAAAAACGAAGTGACGACCACCTTTGGGTCGCCAACCGCTGCACCGCACTTTGCAGTGTCTGTAGTTTCTCGGTGGGAAGAAAATCTCTCGCCTCCGAGGAATCCAGGACCAACCCCAGGTATTCCAGGCGCTGAGACGGTACCAACACCGACTTCTGGACATTTAGCAGCAAACCAAATTCCCAGAGGGTCTGGCAGGTGATAGACACATCCACCTCTAACTCTGAGCCTGAAGAAGCTTCTAGAAGATCGTCCAGGTATCCTATGATAGCGATCCCGCGCTGCCTCAGCAGGGCCAGAATCGGAGCGAGCACCTTAGTGAAAACCCTTGGTGCCGAAGCCAGGCCAAAAGGGAGGGCCGCAAATTGAAAGTGCTCCTCCCCGACCGCAAAGCACAGAAATCTCTGGTGCCTTGCGCATATGGGGATATGCAGGTACGCGTCCTTGATATCCAAGGACGCCAGGAAATCCCCTTGATGGAGTGCCGCCACTACAGAGCGAACCGACAGGCCCCCCCCCCCGCACACACGGCAGCAAAACAGCACCCCCGGAAGCAGACACAGCCCCCAGCCACAGGATGGAGCCCTCCAGGCGGACCCCCCACCTCACGGCCGATCCCGCCAACCAGAACGTGGGGAAAGGAGGGAGAGGAAGGGAAAGAGGAAAGCAGGGAGGACCCAAATCGACCTCCCAGGATTGCCCAGCCGCACCACCCTGCCAAAGCAAGGGGACTGCTACTTAAATATTGCATTTTTTTCAAAATTGTCGCTCTATTTTTGTTTATAGCGCAAAAAATAAAAACCGCAGAGGTGATCAAATACCACCAAAAGAAAGCTCTATTTGTGGGGGAAAAAAGGACGCCAATTTTGTTTGGGGGCCACGCCGCACGACCGCGCAATTGTCAGTTAAAGCGACGCAGTGCCGAATCGCAAAAACTGTCTGGGTCCTTTACCTGCCTAATGGTTCGGGGCTGAAGTGGTTAACATGGGTCTATTCACCAGGGCCCAGATTCTTAAAGGACTTACAACGGCGCAGCGCCATGTGAGCCGTCGTAAGTCCTAATCTGGCCCGTCGTATCTATGCGCCTGATTCTTAGAATCAGTTACGCATAGATATCCATTAGATCCGACAGGCGTAAGGCTCTTACGCCGTCGGATCGTAACTGCAATTTTTTTTTTGCCCGCTAGGCGGCGCTTCCGTCGATTTCCGCGTCGAGTATGCAAATTAGCTAGATACGCGAATTCCCGAACGTAAGCGCGTCCGACGCAGTAAAGTTACGACGTTTACGTTAGGCTTTTCCCGGCGTAATGTTGCCCCTGCTATATGGTGGCCTAAGTGCGGCACAACAATGTCAAGTATGGCCGTCGTTCCCGCGTCAAAATTTTAAAAAGTTACGTCGTTTGCGTAAGTCGTCCGTGAATGGGGCTGGGCGTCATTTACGTTCACGTCGAAAACAAGGATGTCCTTGCGACGTCATTTGGAGCAATGCACACTGGGATATTTTAGGGACGGCGCATGCGCAGTTCGTTCGGCGCGGGGACGCGCTTCACTTAAATGATACACGCCCCCTACCCGCCGAATTTGAATTCCGCCGCGTGATTTACGCTATGCCGCCACAACTTTACAGGCAAGTGCTTTGTGAATAAAGCACTTGCCTGAAAAAATTGTGGCGGCGTAACGTGAATCGGATACGTTACGCCGCTGCATAGATACGCCATTCTACGAGAATCTGGCCCCTAGATATACACATTCTATCGATTATATGACTTTTTTCCCACTTTAGAGAACACTTAAGATGTTTTGTTAGCTGTAGATCGTTGTCATCAGTTACTAGATAACTCGTCACAATCAGCACTGCACCGATTGCAAATCAATTTATAACTTTTCTGGATATTTTTGTTGTTATAATAAAACCGACCAATAAAATTAGAGACCGATCGTTTCTTTGTCACAGAATCAGCAGCCGATCAAATACTTTGTTCCCTCCCTGTAGGGGGGAGGGGGGGTGTTCTGTAGCCCTCAGAGTCTGTAGCTGATGGGAATACAGGACAGGAAGGGATCGGCTGACAAGACTTCTGGCGGGATCCACAGATATTTACCAGATGGAGAGGAGGGGATTGTTGGTGGTCGCGGAGCCCAGGCCTGCGGGGGGCGCTGTCACCTCTCTATCACCACAATCCTCTTCTCATCGATCACACAGAATGTGATCTGGGAGTGTGCGCCCCTACACCTCACACCCCGATACCCCGAGGGGCCTGGGGACCCGATCTGATCACACAGAGGAATGATGGGAAATGTTCAGGGATTACCTCCTCCTCGTCATCATCTTTATCCTCCTCGCTGCTCTCACTCCCAGAATCCTCCAGACCAGAGAACACGCTCTCCTCGCTGTCCGTCACATCCAACTCATCACTGCGACCTCCGACCTCCTCACCGATCAGAGGCTCCGCCTACGTGGGGGAGAGAGAGGGAGAGTCATTGGGGGACACCATGGGGGAGGGGTGATTAGGAGGTTATGGGGGGACAAAGGGGGATTAGGCGCCATCATGTAAGTATATTACTTTGTATCTCTCCCGTCTGATCAATGTTTATAAACAATGTTACTTTGTATCTCTCCATCTGAGCAATGTTTATAAACAATGTTACTTTGTATCTCTATCTCCTGTCTGATCAATGTTTATAAACAATGTTACTTTGTATCTCTCTCCCGTCTGATCAATGTTTATAAACAATGTTACTTTGTATCTCTATCTCCCGTCTGATCAATGTTTATAAACAATGTTACTTTGTATCTCTCTCCCGTCTGATCAATGTTTATAAACAATGTTACTTTGTATCTCTATCTCCCGTCTGATCAATGTTTATAAACAATGTTACTTTGTATCTCTATCTCCCGTCTGATCAATGTTTATAAACAATGTTACTTTGTATCTCTCTATCTCCTGTCTGATCAATGTTTATAAACAATGTTACTTTGTATCTCTCTATCTCCTGTCTGATCAATGTTTATAAACAATGTTACTTTGTATCTCTATCTCCCGTCTGATCAATGTTTATAAACAATGTTACTTTGTATCTCTCTATCTCCTGTCTGATCAATGTTTATAAACAATGTTACTTTGTATCTCTCTATCTCCCGTCTGATCAATGTTTATAAACAATGTTACTTTGTATCTCTCTCTCTCCCGTCTGATCAATGTTTATAAACAATGTTACTTTGTATCTCTCTATCTCCCGTCTGATCAATGTTTATAAACAATGTTACTTTGTATCTCTCTATCTCCCGTCTGATCAATGTTTATAAACAATGTTACTTTGTATCTCTCTATCTCCCGTCTGATCAATGTTTATAAACAATGTTACTTTGTATCTCTCTCTCCTGTCTGATCAATGTTTATAAACAATGTTACTTTGTATCTATCTATCTCCCGTCTGATCAATGTTTATAAACAATGTTACTTTGTATCTATCTCCCGTCTGATCAATGTTTATAAACAATGTTACTTTGTATCTCTCTATCTCCCGTCTGATCAATGTTTATAAACAATGTTACTTTGTATCTCTCTCTCTCCCGTCTGATCAATGTTTATAAACAATGTTACTTTGTATCTCTATCTCTCCCGTCTGATCAATGTTTATAAACAATGTTACTTTGTATCTCTATCTCCTGTCTGATCAATGTTTATAAACAATGTTACTTTGTATCTCTCTCTCTCCCGTCTGATCAATGTTTATAAACAATGTTACTTTGTATCTCTCTATCTCCCGTCTGATCAATGTTTATAAACAATGTTACTTTGTATCTCTCTATCTCCCGTCTGATCAATGTTTATAAACAATGTTACTTTGTATCTCTCTCTCTCCCGTCTGATCAATGTTTATAAACAATGTTACTTTGTATCTCTCTATCTCCCGTCTGATCAATGTTTATAAACAATGTTACTTTGTATCTCTCTATCTCCCGTCTGATCAATGTTTATAAACAATGTTACTTTGTATCTCTATCTCCTGTCTGATCAATGTTTATAAACAATGTTACTTTGTATCTCTCTATCTCCTGTCTGATCAATGTTTATAAACAATGTTACTTTGTATCTCTCTATCTCCCGTCTGATCAATGTTTATAAACAATGTTACTTTGTATCTCTCTATCTCCCGTCTGATCAATGTTTATAAACAATGTTACTTTGTATCTCTCTCTCCCGTCTGATCAATGTTTATAAACAATGTTACTTTGTATCTCTCTATCTCCCGTCTGATCAATGTTTATAAACAATGTTACTTTGTATCTCTCTATCTCCCATCTGATCAATGTTTATAAACAATGTTACTTTGTATCTCTCTATCTCCCGTCTGATCAATGTTTATAAACAATGTTACTTTGTATCTCTCTATCTCCCGTCTGATCAATGTTTATAAACAATGTTACTTTGTATCTCTATCTCCCGTCTGATCAATGTTTATAAACAATGTTACTTTGTATCTCTCTATCTCCCGTCTGATCAATGTTTATAAACAATGTTACTTTGTATCTCTATCTCCCGTCTGATCAATGTTTATAAACAATGTTACTTTGTATCTCTCTATCTCCTGTCTGATCAATGTTTATAAACAATGTTACTTTGTATCTCTC
Source organism: Rana temporaria (assembly GCF_905171775.1). Taxonomy (NCBI): domain Eukaryota; kingdom Metazoa; phylum Chordata; class Amphibia; order Anura; family Ranidae; genus Rana; species Rana temporaria. The sequence continues at coordinate 107,985 of NW_024404467.1, read as the reverse complement.
TATCTCCCATCTGATCAATGTTTATAAACAATGTTACTTTGTATCTCTCTATCTCCCGTCTGATCAATGTTTATAAACAATGTTACTTTGTATCTCTCTATCTCCTGTCTGATCAATGTTTATAAACAATGTTACTTTGTATCTCTCTATCTCCTGTCTGATCAATGTTTATAAACAATGTTACTTTGTATCTCTCTATCTCCCGTCTGATCAATGTTTATAAACAATGTTACTTTGTATCTCTATCTCCTGTCTGATCAATGTTTATAAACAATGTTACTTTGTATCTCTCTCTCTCCCGTCTGATCAATGTTTATAAACAATGTTACTTTGTATCTCTCTCTCCCGTCTGATCAATGTTTATAAACAATGTTACTTTGTATCTCTATCTCCCGTCTGATCAATGTTTATAAACAATGTTACTTTGTATCTCTATCTCCTGTCTGATCAATGTTTATAAACAATGTTACTTTGTATCTCTCTATCTCCTGTCTGATCAATGTTTATAAACAATGTTACTTTGTATCTCTATCTCCTGTCTGATCAATGTTTATAAACAATGTTACTTTGTATCTCTCTATCTCCCGTCTGATCAATGTTTATAAACAATGTTACTTTGTATCTCTCTATCTCCCGTCTGATCAATGTTTATAAACAATGTTACTTTGTATCTCTCTCCCGTCTGATCAATGTTTATAAACAATGTTACTTTGTATCTCTCTCTCCTGTCTGATCAATGTTTATAAACAATGTTACTTTGTATCTCTCTATCTCCCGTCTGATCAATGTTTATAAACAATGTTACTTTGTATCTCTATATCCCGTCTGATCAATGTTTATAAACAATGTTACTTTGTATCTCTATCTCCCGTCTGATCAATGTTTATAAACAATGTTACTTTGTATCTCTCTCTCCTGTCTGATCAATGTTTATAAACAATGTTACTTTGTATCTCTATCTCCCATCTGATCAATGTTTATAAACAATGTTACTTTGTATCTCTATATCCCGTCTGATCAATGTTTATAAACAATGTTACTTTGTATCTCTATCTCCCGTCTGATCAATGTTTATAAACAATGTTACTTTGTATCTCTATCTCCCGTCTGATCAATGTTTATAAACAATGTTACTTTGTATCTCTCTATCTCCTGTCTGATCAATGTTTATAAACAATGTTACTTTGTATCTCTATCTCCCATCTGATCAATGTTTATAAACAATGTTACTTTGTATCTCTATCTCCCGTCTGATCAATGTTTATAAACAATGTTACTTTGTATCTCTCTATCTCCCGTCTGATCAATGTTTATAAACAATGTTACTTTGTATCTCTCTATGTCCTGTCTGATCAATGTTTATAAACAATGTTACTTTGTATCTCTATCTCCTGTCTGATCAATGTTTATAAACAATGTTACTTTGTATCTCTCTATCTCCCATCTGATCAATGTTTATAAACAATGTTACTTTGTATCTCTCTATCTCCCGTCTGATCAATGTTTATAAACAATGTTACTTTGTATCTCTATCTCCCGTCTGATCAATGTTTATAAACAATGTTACTTTGTATCTCTCTATCTCCTGTCTGATCAATGTTTATAAACAATGTTACTTTGTATCTCTCTATCTCCCATCTGATCAATGTTTATAAACAATGTTACTTTGTATCTCTCTATCTCCCGTCTGATCAATGTTTATAAACAATGTTACTTTGTATCTCTCTCTCTCCCGTCTGATCAATGTTTATAAACAATGTTACTTTGTATATCTCTATCTCCCGTCTCATCAATGTTTATAAACAATGTTACTTTGTATCTCTATCTCCCGTCTGATCAATGTTTATAAACAATGTTACTTTGTATCTCTCTATCTCCCGTCTGATCAATGTTTATAAACAATGTTACTTTGTATCTCTCTATCTCCCGTCTGATCAATGTTTATAAACAATGTTACTTTGTATCTCTCTATCTCCTGTCTGATCAATGTTTATAAACAATGTTACTTTGTATCTCTCTATCTCCTGTCTGATCAATGTTTATAAACAATGTTACTTTGTATCTCTCTATCTCCCGTCTGATCAATGTTTATAAACAATGTTACTTTGTATCTCTATCTCCTGTCTGATCAATGTTTATAAACAATGTTACTTTGTATCTCTCTCTCTCCCGTCTGATCAATGTTTATAAACAATGTTACTTTGTATCTCTATCTCTCCCGTCTGATCAATGTTTATAAACAATGTTACTTTGTATCTCTATCTCCCGTCTGATCAATGTTTATAAACAATGTTACTTTGTATCTCTATCTCCTGTCTGATCAATGTTTATAAACAATGTTACTTTGTATCTCTCTATCTCCTGTCTGATCAATGTTTATAAACAATGTTACTTTGTATCTCTATCTCCCGTCTGATCAATGTTTATAAACAATGTTACTTTGTATCTCTATCTCCTGTCTGATCAATGTTTATAAACAATGTTACTTTGTATCTCTCTATCTCCTGTCTGATCAATGTTTATAAACAATGTTACTTTGTATCTCTCTATCTCCCGTCTGATCAATGTTTATAAACAATGTTACTTTGTATCTCTCTATCTCCCGTCTGATCAATGTTTATAAACAATGTTACTTTGTATCTCTATCTCCCGTCTGATCAATGTTTATAAACAATGTTACTTTGTATCTCTCTATCTCCCGTCTGATCAATGTTTATAAACAATGTTACTTTGTATCTCTCCATCTCCCGTCTGATCAATGTTTATAAACAATGTTACTTTGTATCTCTCTATCTCCCGTCTGATCAATGTTTATAAACAATGTTACTTTGTATCTCTCTATCTCCCGTCTGATCAATGTTTATAAACAATGTTACTTTGTATCTCTCTCTCTCCCGTCTGATCAATGTTTATAAACAATGTTACTTTGTATCTCTCTCTCCCGTCTGATCAATGTTTATAAACAATGTTACTTTGTATCTCTATCTCCTGTCTGATCAATGTTTATAAACAATGTTACTTTGTATCTCTCTATCTCCCGTCTGATCAATGTTTATAAACAATGTTACTTTGTATCTCTATCTCCCGTCTGATCAATGTTTATAAACAATGTTACTTTGTATCTCTCTATCTCCCGTCTGATCAATGTTTATAAACAATGTTACTTTGTATCTCTCTATCTCCGTCTGATCAATGTTTATAAACAATGTTACTTTGTATCTCTCTATCTCCTGTCTGATCAATGTTTATAAACAATGTTACTTTGTATCTCTCTATCTCCCGTCTGATCAATGTTTATAAACAATGTTACTTTGTATCTCTCTATCTCCTGTCTGATCAATGTTTATAAACAATGTTACTTTGTATCTCTATCTCCTGTCTGATCAATGTTTATAAACAATGTTACTTTGTATCTCTCTATCTCCGGTCTGATCAATGTTTATAAACAATGTTACTTTGTATCTCTATCTCCCGTCTGATCAATGTTTATAAACAATGTTACTTTGTATCTCTCTATCTCCCGTCTGATCAATGTTTATAAACAATGTTACTTTGTATCTCTCTATCTCCCGTCTGATCAATGTTTATAAACAATGTTACTTTGTATCTCTATCTCCCGTCTGATTAATGTTTATAAACAATGTTACTTTGTATCTCTCTATCTCCCGTCTGATCAATGTTTATAAACAATGTTACTTTGTATCTCTCTATCTCCTGTCTGATCAATGTTTATAAACAATGTTACTTTGTATCTCTATCTCCCGTCTGATCAATGTTTATAAACAATGTTACTTTGTATCTCTCTATCTCCGTCTGATCAATGTTTATAAACAATGTTACTTTGTATCTCTCTATCTCCTGTCTGATCAATGTTTATAAACAATGTTACTTTGTATCTCTATCTCCCGTCTGATCAATGTTTATAAACAATGTTACTTTGTATCTCTCTATCTCCTGTCTGATCAATGTTTATAAACAATGTTACTTTGTATCTCTCTATCTCCCGTCTGATCAATGTTTATAAACAATGTTACTTTGTATCTCTCTATCTCCCTTCTGATCAATGTTTATAAACAATGTTACTTTGTATCTCTCTATCTCCCGTCTGATCAATGTTTATAAACAATGTTACTTTGTATCTCTCTCTCTTCTGTCTGATCAATGTTTATAAACAATGTTACTTTGTATCTCTCTCCTGTCTGATCAATGTTTATAAACAATGTTACTTTGTATCTCTCTCTCCTGTCTGATCAATGTTTATAAACAATGTTACTTTGTATCTCTATCTCCTGTCTGATCAATGTTTATAAACAATGTTACTTTGTATCTCTCTATCTCCCGTCTGATCAATGTTTATAAACAATGTTACTTTGTATCTCTCTATCTCCCGTCTGATCAATGTTTATAAACAATGTTACTTTGTATCTCTCTATCTTCCGTCTGATCGATGTTTATAAACAATGTTACTTTGTATCTCTCTATCTCCCGTCTGATCAATGTTTATAAACAATGTTACTTTGTATCTCTCTATCTCCCGTCTGATCAATGTTTATAAACAATGTTACTTTGTATCTCTCTATCTCCTGTCTGATCAATGTTTATAAACAATGTTACTTTGTATCTCTAACTCCCGTCTGATCAATGTTTATAAACAATGTTACTTTGTATCTCTCTATCTCCTGTCTGATCAATGTTTATAAACAATGTTACTTTGTATCTCTCTATCTCCCGTCTGATCAATGTTTATAAACAATGTTACTTTGTATCTCTCTATCTCCTGTCTGATCAATGTTTATAAACAATGTTACTTTGTATCTCTCTATCTCCCGTCTGATCAATGTTTATAAACAATGTTCCTTTGTATCTCTATCTCCTGTCTGATCAATGTTTATAAACAATGTTACTTTGTATCTCTCTATCTCCCGTCTGATCAATGTTTATAAACAATGTTACTTTGTATCTCCATCTCCCGTCTGATCAATGTTTATAAACAATGTTACTTTGTATCTCTCTATCTCCCGTCTGATCAATGTTTATAAACAATGTTACTTTGTATCTCTCTATCTCCCGTCTGATCAATGTTTATAAACAATGTTACTTTGTATCTCTCTATCTCCCGTCTGATCAATGTTTATAAACAATGTTACTTTGTATCTCTCTATCTCCCGTCTGATCAATGTTTATAAACAATGTTACTTTGTATCTCTCTCTCCCGTCTGATCAATGTTTATAAACAATGTTACTTTGTATCTCTCTCCCGTCTGATCAATGTTTATAAACAATGTTACTTTGTATCTCTATCTCCCGTCTGATCAATGTTTATAAACAATGTTACTTTGTATCTCTCTATCTCCTGTCTGATCAATGTTTATAAACAATGTTACTTTGTATCTCTCTATCTCCCGTCTGATCAATGTTTATAAACAATGTTACTTTGTATCTCTCTCCTGTCTGATCAATGTTTATAAACAATGTTACTTTGTATCTCTCTATCTCCCGTCTGATCAATGTTTATAAACAATGTTACTTTGTATCTCTCTATCTCCCGTCTGATCAATGTTTATAAACAATGTTACTTTGTATCTCTCTCCCGTCTGATCAATGTTTATAAACAATGTTACTTTGTATCTCTCTCTCTCTCCAGTCTGATCAATGTTTATAAACAATGTTACTTTGTATCTCTCTCTCCCGTCTGATCAATGTTTATAAACAATGTTACTTTGTATCTCTCTCTCTCCCATCTGATCAATGTTTATAAACAATGTTACTTTGTATCTCTCTATCTCCTGTCTGATCAATGTTTATAAACAATGTTACTTTGTATCTCTCTATCTCCTGTCTGATCAATGTTTATAAACAATGTTACTTTGTATCTCTCTATCTCCTGTCTGATCAATGTTTATAAACAATGTTACTTTGTATCTCTAACTCCCGTCTGATCAATGTTTATAAACAATGTTACTTTGTATCTCTCTATCTCCCGTCTGATCAATGTTTATAAACAATGTTACTTTGTATCTCTATCTCTCCCGTCTGATCAATGTTTATAAACAATGTTACTTTGTATCTCTCTATCTCCCGTCTGATCAATGTTTATAAACAATGTTACTTTGTATCTCTCTCTCCCGTCTGATCAATGTTTATAAACAATGTTACTTTGTATCTCTCTCTATCTCCCGTCTGATCAATGTTTATAAACAATGTTACTTTGTATCTCTAACTCCCGTCTGATCAATGTTTATAAACAATGTTACTTTGTATCTCTCTATCTCCCGTCTGATCAATGTTTATAAACAATGTTACTTTGTATCTCTATCTCTCCCGTCTGATCAATGTTTATAAACAATGTTACTTTGTATCTCTCTATCTCCCGTCTGATCAATGTTTATAAACAATGTTACTTTGTATCTCTCTATCTCCCGTCTGATCAATGTTTATAAACAATGTTACTTTGTATCTCTCTATCTCCCGTCTGATCAATGTTTATAAACAATGTTACTTTGTATCTCTCTCTCTCCTGTCTGATCAATGTTTATAAACAATGTTACTTTGTATCTCTCTATCTCCTCTCTGATCAATGTTTATAAACAATGTTACTTTGTATCTCTCTCTATCTCCTGTCTGATCAATGTTTATAAACAATGTTACTTTGTATCTCTAACTCCCGTCTGATCAATGTTTATAAACAATGTTACTTTGTATCTCTCTATCTCCCGTCTGATCAATGTTTATAAACAATGTTACTTTGTATCTCTCTATCTCCCGCCTGATCAATGTTTATAAACAATGTTACTTTGTATCTCTCTATCTCCTGTCTGATCAATGTTTATAAACAATGTTACTTTGTATCTCTATCTCCCGTCTGATCAATGTTTATAAACAATGTTACTTTGTATCTCTCTATCTCCCGTCTGATCAATGTTTATAAACAATGTTACTTTGTATCTCTCTATCTCCTGTCTGATCAATGTTTATAAACAATGTTACTTTGTATCTCTCTCCCGTCTGATCAATGTTTATAAACAATGTTACTTTGTATCTTTCTCCCGTCTGATCAATGTTTATAAACAATGTTACTTTGTATCTCTCTTTCTCCCGTCTGATCAATGTTTATAAACAATGTTACTTTGTATCTCTCTCTATCTCCCGTCTGATCAATGTTTATAAACAATGTTACTTTGTATCTATCTCTCCCGTCTGATCAATGTTTATAAACAATGTTACTTTGTATCTCTCTATCTCCGTCTGATCAATGTTTATAAACAATGTTACTTTGTATCTCTCTCTCTCCCGTCTGATCAATGTTTATAAACAATGTTACTTTGTATCTCTCCATCTCCCGTCTGATCAATGTTTATAAACAATGTTACTTTGTATCTCTATCTCCCCTCTGATCAATGTTTATAAACAATGTTACTTTGTATCTCTCTCCTGTCTGATCAATGTTTATAAACAATGTTACTTTGTATCTCTCTATCTCCTGTCTGATCAATGTTTATAAACAATGTTACTTTGTATCTCTATCTCCCGTCTGATCAATGTTTATAAACAATGTTACTTTGTATCTATCTATCTCCCGTTTTTTTTTTTTTTTTAAAGCGCCCCTGCCTCGGTAGCTCGCACGCAGAAGCGAACACATACGTAAGTCCCGCCCACATATGAAAACGGTGTTCGCGATCGTTAGAGCGAGAGCGATAATTCTAGCCCTAGACCTCCTCTGTAACTCAAAACATGCAACCTGTAAAAAAATTAAAGCGTCGCCTATGGGGATTTTTAAGAACCGAACTTTGGCGCCATTCCACGAGCGTGTGCAAATATGAAGAGCGGCATGTTAGGTATCTATTTACTCGGCGCAACTACATCTTTCACATTATACAAAAAAATTGGGCTAACTTTACGTTTTTCTTTTTTTTCTTTAACCACTTCAGCCCTGGACCAAAATGCAGCTAAAGAACCCGGCCACTTTTTGCAATTCGGCACTGCGTCGCTTTAACAGACAATTGCGCGGTGGTGCGACGTGGCTCCCAAACAAAATTGCCGTCCTTTTCTCCCCACAAATAGAGCTTTCTATTGGTGGTATTTGATCACCTCTGCGATTTTTATTTTTTGCGCTATAAACAAAAATAGAGCGACAATATTGAAAAAAAGTGCAATATTTTTAACTTTTTCCTATAATAATAAATATCCCCCAAAAATATATATAAAAAAATCCTCAGTTTAGGCCGATACGTATTCTTCTACCTATTTTTGTTAAAAAAAAATAAAAAAAAACGCAATAAGCGTTTATCGGTGGGTTTGCGCAAAATTTATAGCGTTTACAAAATAGGGGATAGTTTTATTGCATTTTTATTATTTATTTTTTTTACTACTAATGGCGGCGATCAGCGATTTTTTTCGTGACTGCGACATTATGGCGGACACATCGGACAATTTTGACACATTTTTGCGATTTTTGTCATTTTCACAGCAAAAAATGCTATAAAAATGCTCTGATTACTGTGAAAATGACAATTGCAGTTTAGGAGTTAACCACAAGGGGGCGCTGAAGGGGTTAAGTGTGACCTCATGTCTGTTTCTAACTGTAGGGGGGCGGGGCTGGACGTGTGACGTCATTGATCGTCTTTCCCTATATCAGGGAACACGCGATCGATGACGGCGCCACAGTGAAGAACGGGGAAGGTGTGTTTACACTCACCTCTCCCCGTTCTTCAGCTCCGGTGACCGATCGCGGGACTCCAGCGGCAATCGGGTCCCGCGGTCACGGAGCTTCGGACCGGACCACACAGCTGGGCACTTAAAGAGGACGTACAGGTACGTGCCTGTGCCCAGCCGTGCCATTCTGCCGACGTATATCTGCAGGAGGCGGTCCTTAAGTGGTTAAAGAAAACCGTGTTTGTAAAATTGCTGCGCAAATACCGTGCGAGATAAAAAGTTGCAATGACCGCCATTGTATTCTCTAGGGTCTCTGTGTGATTTTCTAGCAATAAAATGATGATTTTCACATGTAGGAGAGAAGTGTCAGAATTGTCCGGATGGGAAGAGGTTACCCCCAGGGTGTGACAAATGTGCTTGGAATCTAAGAGCCAGAAAACGCGCCCCGTCCCGACGAGCTTGCGCGCAGAAGCGAACACATATGTGAGCAGCGCCCGCATATGTAAACGATGTTCAAACTACACACGTGAGGTATCGCCGCGATCGAGAGCAATAATTCTATCCCTAGACCTCCTCTGTAACTCAGAACATGCAACCTGTAGAATTTTTTTAAATGTCGCCTATGGAGATTTTAAAGGGTAAAAGTTTGTCGCCAATCCACGAGCGGACGTTATTTTGAGGCGTGACATGTTGGGTATCAATTTACTCGGTGTAACATTATCTTTCACAATATAACAAAAAATTGGGATAACTTTACTGTTGTCTTATTATTTAATTTAAAAAAGTGTATTTTTCCCAAAATAAGTGCGCTTGTAAGACCGCTGCGCAAATACGGCGTGACAGAAAGTATTGCAACGATCGCCATTTTATTCTCTAGGGTGTTGGGATAAAAAATATATATAATGTTTGGGGGTTCTAATTAGAGGGAAGGACATGGCAGTGAAAATAGTGAAAAATGACATTAGAATTGCTGTTTAACTTGTAATACCAACGGCCACCACCAGATGGCGCCAGCTCACAGAAGAAAGCTTGGGACTTCACAAAGCCGCGGCCTCAATTACCGGCCGTCGCGGGCCCGCTGCAATCGCGTGGCGGGGGAGCGCACGCAGACACAGGATCCTGTGCGCCCTCACCTCGATCGCCTTGTAGGCCGCAAACCCGCGGCCTCAATTACCGGCGGGCGCCAGGTCACAATTTCTTGTCGCAATTGCGACCTGGCGCCCGGATTTTGTCGAGCCCTGTGTTAATCATCACCAAACCTTTTCTGACATTTCTTACTTACAAGTGAAAATCATTATTTTCTGCTAGAAAATTACTTGGAACCCCAGCCGTGGGGGGCGCGCATCGCGGCGATTGGTGGTGCGGCGCGTCAGTCCGACCCCCCCGCTACACCGATCTCGGTAAAGAGAGGCTCTTTACCACCTGATCAGCCTCGTCCAATCACGGCTGATCAAAATGTAAAACAGGAAGAGACGTTGATGCCTTTTCCTCACTCGCGTCTGACAGAAAGGAGAAGAGACGATCGGCGGCTCTCCTGACGGGGGGAGGGGTATACACGATTGTTTATCGGTGCAGCCCCCCCCACGCGGATGCCCACACTGGACCACCAGGGAAGGGGCAACATGTGGAGGGCCAGGTATGTACCCCGTGGCCATCCACATATGAAACAATAGATGCCAGTCAGTGCCCACAAATGGACACTGGCAACACGATAAAATAAGTGATGCCCAGCAATGCCACCATCAGTATCAGTGCCGCCCATGAGTACCCATCAGTGCCGCCCACGAGGAGCCATCAGTGCCGCCTATCAGTGCCCACTAGTGCCCATCAGTGCCGCCCACGAGTAGCCATCAGTGCCGCCCACGAGTAGCCATCAGTGCCGCCCACGAGTAGCCATCAGTGCCGCCCACGAGTAGCCATCAGTGCCGCCCACGAGTAGCCATCAGTGCCGCCCACGAGTAGCCATCAGTGCCGCCCACGAGTAGCCATCAGTGCCGCCCACGAGTAGCCATCAGTGCCGCATACCAGAGCCGCCTATCAGTAACCATCAGTGCAGCCATATCAGTGCCCGTAATTGAAGAAGAAAAACTTTTGCTGTCTTTTTTTATTTGTTGCGCAAAAAATAAAAACCCGCAGAGAAGATCAAATACCAAAAGAAATCTCTATTTGTGGGAAGGAAATGATAAAAAATGTAGTGTTGTGTCCAGTGTCGCACGACCGCGCAATTCTCATTCAAATTGCGACAGCGCTGAAAGCTGAAGATTGGCCTGGGCAGGAAGGGGGGGGGGGGGTAAGTGCCCCCCCCCGGTATTGAAGGGGTTAATGAAAATAAGCAGCAGACTCCGCCCAGTTTCGTTGTATAACGTAAAAGAAGATATTCCGCCGCCGCGAGAGTCGCCATCTTTTATTCTAAGCAAGAAAATCGCGATCCTCATTTTTAGCCGCAGAGGGCAGCGAGGGTGAGATGTGTGGGGGAAGGGAGGTAAAGCAGAGCGGTGCTGAGCAGCAGGAAATCCTCGGGTTATTGGAGGGGGGGAGGGGTCTGGTTTATTATCCCGGATGTTGTGTTGTCACCAGAACAGGAATAGAGGGGAAATCTTCCATCGGGGACACCCGTCACTATGGAGGGATTTCCTGTCACTTCCTGTTGTGTCTCTGGGACAGGAAGTGACAGGAAATCTCCTCCATGGGGACACCCATCAACAACGAAGAGAAGCGCTCTGTCTCCAGTAAATCGCGGGTGGAGGGGGACCCGGGGGGTTTTGTTGTGGGTTTCCTTATCACAGATTTCCCCTCACTTCCTGTCTGGTAAAAGGAAGGGGTGTCACCAGGACAGGAAGTGAGGTGAAATCTCCCCCAAATGGGGACACCTGGCAGAAGTTATAGCCCCCCCCCCCCCGATTGCATCCTGAGGAACCCCTCCCCCCACCTTACTGTAATATGGAGGGGGGAGGGGATGAATGATGGAGAGGCCCCCCCACACTGACACCCCCCATAGATATCACACAGAGGAATCTGATTGGTTGCTCACCGTCTCCGCCCCTCCGGCCTCGTCCTTCCTCTTCATGTTGCCTGTGTCGGGTGATGTCGGGTGTCGGTGACCCGGTTCGGGGAGGAGAAGATCGGACGCTGAACACGTTGTGCCTCAGAGAGAATCAGCATGGACCGGAAGTCTCCACGGCCCCGCCCACAAGACCGCCGGAAGTCATCGTCCGCCATGATTCTGGTGGCAGCAGAAAGCGTCCCATGTGCGGCGGGTGTAGCAAGATGGCGGATTCATGTGTCTGATGGGGGAGAGTGGGTGTAGAAAGATGGCGGGTGCGCAGGCGCAGAGAACACAGACTGAGACGTAACAACATGGCGGCCACCAGAGCAGTGCAGGCCTCTCCCTGTGCGCCACTCACCCGAGAGCCCTGAGGAGACACCCGGAACGGGTAACTACCGCCCCATTCTCACTACTACCCCTTTCTACTGCCCCCGCCGGGGTATTTATCACTTCTCACCCTATATACCCCCTCCTGACACTATATACCCCCTCCCATCCCCCACCTGACACTATATACCCCCTCCCATCCCCCACCTGACACTATATACCCCCTCCCACATGACACTATATACCCCCTCCCATCCCCCACATGACACTATATACCCCCCACCTGACACTATATACCCCTTCCCATCCCCCACATGACACTATATACCCCCTCCCATCCCCCACCTGACACTATGTACCCCCTCCCATCCCCCACATGACACTATATACCCCCTCCCATCCCCCACCTGTATCTCTATCTCCCGTCTGATCAATGTTTATAAACAATGTACCGTATTTATCGGCGTATACCGTGCAAAATCGTTGGTGCGCGATATACGCCGATACCCGTGCCGAGTTTGAACTACTGCGCCGGCATATACCGAGCGCAGTACACTTGTGTGTAGTCGGGCAGGCTCGGCTCCTCTCGCAGTCACGTCCTGGACGTACAGTACGTGACCGCGAGAGGAGACGAGCCTGCCCGACTACACGAGTGTACTGCGCTCGGTATATGCCAGCGCGGGGAGGACACCGCAGACGGACGCCGGACCCGACGAGGAGGACACCACCGAAGCCGCAGACGGACCGCCGCGCAAGACACCAAAACTGTAAGTACTAAAATCTTTTTTTCACAGGAATGCGGGTCCACTTTAGGGGTGCGCGCTATACACCGGAGCGCGCAATACCCCGATAAATACGGTAACTTTATTTCTAAGGCTTTGGGACTCCAGCCAATCGCATTCAGCGCCATTGTCCACCAATAGAGAAAACCTGGACTACCAGTGACCCAGGAGTGGCCGACCAAACTACACCAAGAGCCCGACGGCCACTCCTCCGGGGGGGGGGCCCCTAGAGGAGCCCGATGTCCACTCCTCCGGGGGGGGGGGTGGGCCCTAGAGGAGCCCAACGGCCACTCCTCCGGGGGGGGCCCCTAGAGGAGCCCAACGGCCACTCCTCCGGGGGGGGGTGGGCCCTAGAGGAGCCCAACGGCCACTCCTCCAGGGGGGGGTGGGCCCTAGAGGAGCCCAACGGCCACTCCTCCAGGGGGGGGGGGGGGGCCCTAGAGGAGCCCAACGGCCACTCCTCCGGGGGGGGGGGGGGGCCCTAGATGAGCCCAACGGCCACTCCTCCGGGGGGGGGGGCCCCTAGAGGAGCCCGATGTCCACTCCTCCGGGGGGGGGGTGGGCCCTAGAGGAGCCCAACGGCCACTCCTCCAGGGGGGGGTGGGCCCTAGAGGAGCCCAACGGCCACTCCTCCAGGGGGGGGGGGGTGGGCCCTAGAGGAGCCCAACGGCCACTCCTCCGGGGGGGGGGGGTGGGCCCTAGAGGGGCCCAACGGCCACTCCTCCGGGGGGGGGGGGGGCCCTAGAGGAGCCCAACGGCCACTCCTCCAGGGGGGGGGTGGGCCCTAGAGGAGCCCAACGGCCACTCCTCCAGGGGGGGGGGGGGGCCCTAGAGGAGCCCAACGGCCACTCCTCCGGGGGGGGGGGGGGGGCCCTAGAAGAGCCCAACGGCCACTCCTCCGGGGGGGGGGGGTGGGCCCTAGAGGAGCCCAACGGCCACTCCTCCAGGGGGGGGGGTGGGCCCTAGAGGAGCCCAACGGCCACTCCTCCAGGGGGGGGGGTGGGCCCTAGAGGAGCCCAACGGCCACTCCTCCAGGGGGGGGGGTGGGCCCTAGAGGAGCCCAACGGCCACTCCTCCAGGGGGGGGGGTGGGCCCTAGAGGAGCCCAACGGCCACTCCTCCAGGGGGGGGGGGGGGGGCCCTAGAGGAGCCCAACGGCCACTCCTCCAGGGGGGGGTGGGCCCTAGAGGAGCCCAACGGCCACTCCTCCGGGGGTGGGCCCTAGAGGAGCCCAACGGCCACTCCTCCGGGGGTGGGCCCTAGAGGAGCCCAACGGCCACTCCTCCGGGGGGGGGGTGGGCCCTAGAGGAGCCCAACGGCCACTCCTCCAGGGGGGGGGGTGGGCCCTAGAGGAGCCCAACGGCCACTCCTCCAGGGGGGGGGGGTGGGCCCTAGAGGAGCCCAACGGCCACTCCTCCGGGGGGGGGGGGGTGGGCCCTAGAGGAGCCCAACGGCCACTCCTCCGGGGGGGGGGGGGGGGCCCTAGAGGAGCCCAACGGCCACTCCTCCAGGGGGGGGGGTGGGCCCTAGAGGAGCCCAACGGCCACTCCTCCAGGGGGGGGGGTGGGCCCTAGAGGAGCCCAACGGCCACTCCTCCAGGGGGGGGGGTGGGCCCTAGAGGAGCCCAACGGCCACTCCTCCAGGGGGGGGGGGGGGCCCTAGAGGAGCCCAACGGCCACTCCTCCAGGGGGGGGGGGGGTGGGCCCTAGAGGAGCCCAACGGCCACTCCTCCGGGGGGGGGTGGGCCCTAGAGGAGCCCAACGGCCACTCCTCCGGGGGGGGGGGGCGGGCCCTAGAGGAGCCAACGGCCACTCCTCCGGGGGGGGGGGGGGGCCCTAGAGGAGCCCAACGGCCACTCCTCCGGGGGGGGGGTGGGCCCTAGAGGAGCCCAACGGCCACTCCTCCGGGGGGGGGGGTGGGCCCTAGAGGAGCCCAACGGCCACTCCTCCGGGGGGGGGGGGGCCCTAGAGGAGCCCAACGGCCACTCCTCCGGGGGGGGGCCCTAGAGGAGCCCAACGGCCACTCCTCCGGGGGGGGGTGGGCCCTAGAGGAGCCCAACGGCCACTCCTCCAGGGGGGGGGGGTGGGCCCTAGAGGAGCCCAACGGCCACTCCTCCAGGGGGGGGGGGGTGGGCCCTAGAGGAGCCCAACGGCCACTCCTCTGGGGGGGGGTGGGCCCTAGAGGAGCCCAACGGCCACTCCTCTGGGGGGGGGTGGGCCCTAGAGGAGCCCAACGGCCACTCCTCTGGGGGGGGGTGGGCCCTAGAGGAGCCCAACGGCCACTCCTCCGGGGGGGGTGGGCCCTAGAGGAGCCCAACGGCCACTCCTCCAGGGGGGGGGCCCTAGAGGAGCCCAACGGCCACTCCTCCGGGGGGGGAGTGGGTGGGCCCTAGAGGAGCCAACGGCCACTCCTCCGGGGGGGGGGGTGGTCCCTAGAGGAGCCCAACGGCCACTCCTCCGGGGGGGGGGTGGGCCCTAGAAGAGCCCAACGGCCACTCCTCCGGGGGGGGGGGGGTGGGCCCTAGAAGAGCCCAACGGCCACTCCTCCGGGGGGGGGGTGGGCCCTAGAAGAGCCCAACGGCCACTCCTCCGGGGGGGGGGCGGCCCTAGAGGAGCCCAACGGCCACTCCTCCGGGGGGGGGGCGGCCCTAGAGGAGCCCAACGGCCACTCCTCCGGGGGGGGCGGCCCTAGAGGAGCCCAACGGCCACTCCTCCGGGGGGGGGGGTGGGCCCTAGAAGAGCCCAACGGCCACTCCTCCGGGGGGGGGGGGTGGGCCCTAGAAGAGCCCAACGGCCACTCCTCCGGGGGGGGGGGCGGCCCTAGAGGAGCCCAACGGCCACTCCTCCGGGGGGGGGGGGCGGCCCTAGAGGAGCCCAACGGCCACTCCTCCGGGGGGGTGGCACTAGAGGAGCCAACGGCCACTCCTCCGGGGGGGGGTGGGCCCTAGAAGAGCCCAACGACCACTCCTCCGGGGGGGGGGTGGGCCCTAGAAGAGCCCAACGGCCACTCCTCCGGGGGGGGGGGGGGGCCCTAGAAGAGCCCAACGGCCACTCCTCCGGGGGGGGGGTGGGCCCTAGAAGAGCCCAACGGCCACTCCTCCGGGGGGGGGGGTGGGCCCTAGAAGAGCCCAACGACCACTCCTCCGGGGGGGGCGGCCCTAGAGGAGCCCAACGGCCACTCCTCCGGGCTAGTAGTAGTTTCTTGGACCGGTGGCCCTTGGGTCCAGTGCCAACACTTTGACTCTTCACCCATAACATCCTCCGCATGTACCGTATTTATCTGGCTATAACGCGCCCCGGCGTATAGCGCGCACCCCCGAACTTGAAGGAAAATTCCTGGAAAAAAAAAAAATACTTACAGTTTGGATGCCCCTCGTCGGTGTCTTGTCCATCGGCGGCCTCGTCCGGTCCGGCGTCCTTCTGCGGCCATCGTGGTGTCCTCCCCGATCGATTCCCGCGCTGTGTTTGAACCACTGCGCCGGCATATACCGAGTGCAGTACACTCGGGTATAGTCGAGCAGGCTTGGCTTCTCTCGCGTAAAGGACGTACAGGACGTGACCGCGAGAGGAGCCGAGCCTGCCTGAGTATACCCGAGTGTACTGCGCTCGGTATATGCCGGCACAGTGGTTCAAACACAGCGCGGGTATCGGCGTATATCGCACACCCACGATTTTGCCCTGAAAAGTGCGCGGTATACGCCGATAAGTCTTTCTGCGATCCATGTCTGAGGAATGAGGACCGCTTCCTCCTCTCCCGAGCCCCTGAACTGCCGTTGGACTGACGCATTTCTCCATCCAAGCTCATCCTGTGGAGAAACGCGTTCGTCAAGGTCAGTCAGCACTCGCTGAACCCGCCATAAGACCTCCGCGTCCTGCGGGGGCAGGTTGGCAAAGCACACTGTTACTCTGCCCCATTGCCGACTCTTCAGCCAGGATTTCAGGACTGTTGGCGGGTATTTCCTGATAGTCCCAGGCAAAGGGAGCCCAGCCCTGGTGCTGAGCAGAGTCTAGCAGCCGTCTGTAGGCGATCTCCAGCTCGGCCAGAAAATCGGCATCTTCCAGTGCACTTCTCTGAAATCCATGATTTCCTCCAACCGCCACTCCAAATCACTCCCAAAGTAGAGTCCCCTGTAGGGTTGTCCCGATACCAGTATCGATACCAAGCATTTGCGCGACTACTTGTACTCGCGCAAATGCTCCCGATGCCTTAGCCAATACCTGGAGTGGGTCAGCGGGCAGAGAGGAGGGCGAGTCCTGAAGGAAGTAAGCTGGCAGGGAGTTCTGGGCGCAGCCGCATCATCATTTGGGATCGGCGACCGGAGCCGTTACATTCGGTTGCGGACATGACGCTCCGTGCTGCCGTCAGAGACGCCCATCTTTGTACACCCTGCACTCGGCCGCAGTAGACATCATGTTACACACAACCCATATAGTTTGGGCCGGGTGTAACAAGATGGCCGCTGCCGCTTTTAAATCGGTTCTCCACCCTAAAGTGGAGTCCCGCTGATCGGAACCCTCCCCCCCTCCGGTGTCACATTTGACACCTTTCAGGGGGGAGGGGGGTGCAGATACCTGTCTAAAGACAGGTATTTGCACCCACTTCCTGCCCGGCAAAAGACGGGCATTCCGTCACATCCCATCGCCCCCCCCCCCGTTGTATGCTGGGAACACTCGGCTCCCAGCACACAGCGTGTGAGCCAATCGGCGGGCGCAGCGTGACTCGCGCATGCGCCGTAGGGAACCGGGCAGTGAAGCCGCAGCGCTTCACTTCCTGGTTCCCTCAGCGTGGATGGAGGGGGGAGCAGCAGAGTGACGAGCGATCGGCTCGTGCTCTGCTGCGATCGGCGCTGGACTCCAGGACAGGTAAGTGTCCTTATATTAAAAGTCAGCAGCTGCAGTATTTGTACCTGCTGGCTTTTAATATTATTTTCCCGTGGCACATCCGCTTTAATGCGGCTGAGGGCAAGGAGTACCAGGATGGGCATTGCAGGCAGCCTTCCCTAATGGCATTTTAGTGCCGGCCCATAAATGCCACCTGCCAGTACCCGCCATCTATCGGTGTCACCTAATCTGTGCTTTGAGAAACTGTCACATGACATTGAATAAAAGTATTGGTACTTGTACTCGGCCTTAAAGTGTTACCGGGACAACCCTGGTCCCCTGTCAGCTTCACATACAACAGTCCCAGACCGCCGTAACCAAAGCCTTCCATTGGGCTGTCATCCACTATCCAGGGACATGCTTGGGATACACCGAAGGGCTCTGTAGCTCTCCTCCAGGCGCATCTCTGCCCAGACCAGCCTGCTTAACCGGTTAACGCCCACCGCATGTACATATACATCCACAGAATGGCACGTACAGGCATATGGGCGTACATGTACGTCCCCGCCTTTCCGCGGGTCCGATCGGGACCCCCCCCCCGGTACATGCGGCGGTCGGTAATCCGTGGGGAGCGATCCGGGACGAGAGCCGCTCCGTCGCGATCGCTCCCCGGAGCTGAAGAACGGGGAGAGTCGTATGTAAACACGGCTTCCCCGTGCTTCACTGTGGCGGCGCATCGATCGCGTCATCCCCTTTATAGGGAGACTCGATCGATGACGTCATTCCTACAGCCACACCCCCCTACAGTTGTAAACATACACTAGGTGAACCCTAACTCCTACAGCGCCACAATGCAATTTGCTGTGAAAATAACAATGGTCCCAAAAATGTGTTAAAATTGTCCGAAGTGTCCGCCATAATGTCGCAGTCACGAAAAAAATCGCTGAGCGCCGCGATTAGTAGTAAAAAATATCCCCTATTTTGTAAACGCTATAAATTTTGCACAAACCAATCGATTAACGCTTATTGCGATTTTTTTTTTTTTAGCAAAAATAGGTAGAAGAATACGTATCGGCCTAAACTGAGGAAAACATTATTTTTATATGTTTTTGGGGGATATTTATTATAGCAAAAAGGAAAAAATATTTTTTTCAAAATTGTCGCTCTATTTTTGTTTATAGCGCAAAAAATAAAAACCGCAGAGGTGATCAAATACCACCAAAAGAAAGCTCTATTTGTGGGGGAAAAAGGACGCCAATTTTGTTTGGGAGCCACGTCGCACCACCGCGCAATTGTCTGTTAAAGCGACGCAGTGCCGAATTGTAAAAACGCCTTGGGTCATTTAGCAGCATATTGGTCCGGGGCTTAAGTGGTTAAAGCCGAGTTCCACCCAAAAATGGAACTTCCACTTTTCGGAACCCTCCAGGGTCACCTTTGGCACCTTTCAGGGGGGAGGGGGGTGCAGATTCCTGTCAAAATACAGGTATTTGCTCCCACTTCCCGCCATAGTTCACATTGGTGATCTACGCCACTACCGGCGCCTACTCTCTACCCCCCTCCCCGCTGTCTTCTGGTAGAAGTACAGCTCCCAGAACAAAGCGGGCACCAGTTAGGAAGCGCGGCGCGACACGCGCATGCGCAGTAGGGAACCGGGAAGTGAAGCCACAACGCTTCATTTCCTGATTCCCTCACCGAGGATGGCGGCGGGGAAAGCCCAGAGACGAGTGATTGCTCATCTGCCGCTGCCGACATCGCGGGCGCCCTGGACAGGTAAGGCTGCAGCATTTGTAGCCGCTGGCTTTTAATATTTTTTTTTTGTGGGACCTCCGCTTTAATTCGGCTGTCTGCTCCTAAAAACGGCACCAGCAATCCATACTGCGACCAGTACCTTTCCTGGATGGAGGGGAGGACCTTTCCCTGGTGTCGCTGCTCACGGGCCGGCGCTTCCTTCCAGAGCGGATCGAATCCAACCGTCCCAGCAGGACCTCCTCTGACACTTCTCCTCCTCTGTGCTGTATCTCAGGGTTTGACAAATGTGCTTGGAATCTCGGAGCCAGCTCAAAAAGTTAGGAGCCAGAAAACGCGTCCCGTCGAGCTCGCGCGCAGAAGCGAACGCATACGTGAGCAGCGCCCGCATATGTAAACGGTATTCAAACCACACATTGAGGTATCGCCGCGATTGGTAGAGCGAGAGCAATAATTCTAGCCCTAGACCTCCTCTGTAACTCAAAACATGCAACCTGTAGATTTTATTAAACGTCGCCTATGGAGATTTTAAAGGGTACAAGTTTGTCGCCATTCCACAAGCGGACGCAATTTTGAAGCGCGACATGTTGGGTATCAATTTACTCGGCGTAACATTATCTTTACAATATAAAAAAAATTGGGCTGACTTTACTGCTGTCCTTATTTTTTAATTAAAAAAAAGTGTATTTTTTCCCAAAAAACTTGCGCTTGTAAGACCGCTGCGCAAATACGGCGTGACGGAAAGTATTGCAACGACCGCCATTTTATTCTCTAGGGTGTTAGAATAAAAATATATATATATAATGTTTGGGCTGGGAAAAAAAATCGAGTTGCGAGGGCAAATTTATTCAAATTTTGATCAAATCGATTTATTTAAGATTTTTTATTTTTTTTTCCATAGGTCACGATACGAATCTGGGAAAAGGCCGTGGACTAGGCCGTAGCCGCAGCCTCGCCTAAAAATCCTGCCCGTGGCGATCCTGGGAAAAGGCTGCGAGGCCGCTCGCGGTCTTTTCCCAGGATCGCAGTGAGCTGCGGGCAGGATTTTTTTAGGCGAGACTGCGACTTCGGCCTAGACCGCCACGGCCTTTTCCCAGATCACGGCGCACTTGGCCGAAGCCGCGGCCTCGCCTAAAAACTTAGGACCGGCGTGGTGTCCATGGGGGGGAAAAAACTTGATTCGTATCGTGAACAGAGTTATTTTTTTTTATCACAGCTCTAGGTTCTAATTAGAGGGAAGGAGATGGCCGTGAAAACACAGGGGAAGCTCCATTAGCAATGCTGGTTGTCTTGTCATGCCAACGGCCACCACAAGAGGGCACCAGATCACAGAAGGAAGCTTAGGCCTGCAGAAGGCTCCGGCCTTAAAGCGGTGGTTCACCCTTAGAGGGCACTTTTCCCCTTAGCTTCCTGCTCGTTTTCTCTAGGGGAATCGGCTATTTGTTTTAAAATATGTGCAGTACTTACCCGTTTACGAGATGCATCCTCTCCGTCGCTTCCGGGTATGGGCTGCGGGAATGGGCGTTCCTTCTTGATTGACAGTCTTCCGAGAGGCTTCCGACGGTCGCATCCATCGCGTCACGATTTTCCGAAAGAAGCCGAACGTCGGTGCGCAGGCGCAGTATAGAGCCGCACCGACGTTCGGCTTCTTTCGGCTACGAGTGACGCGATGGATGCGACCGTCGGAAGCCTCTCGGAAGACTGTCAATCAAGAAGGAACGCCCGCTCCCGAAGACCATACCCGGAAGCGACGGAAGAAGATGCAGCTCGAAAACGGGTAAGTACTGCTCATATTTTAATACAAATAGCCGATTCCCCTAGACAAAACGATCAGGAATCTAAGGGGAGAAATTTTTTTTTTTTATATAAATGGGTGAACTCCCGCTTTAATTACCGGCCGGTGCGGCCCAACGCGATTTGCGTGGCGGGGGAGGTGGGGGTGCACGGAGACACAGGATGGGGGTATCCTGTGTCTCTGTGCGGCCCCGCCGTGCCAGCTGGTAATTGAGACCGCGGCCTTCTGCAGGCCTATGCTTCCTTCCCCAGGCGCCAGGTCGCTAATTCTAATCGCAATTGCGACCTGGCGCCCAGATTTTGCTGAACCCTGCTGTATCTGCTTCTCTCGCAACCTCCTTCCGAATTCCTCTTCCATGGCGGCTGTTATCTGTACCTCTCCTGCTATCCGAACCTTGGATCCAGGTGGAGGTTGGATGTCCCAGACTCCAGGAAGCGTCCCGCTGCTGATCACCAATGTAACGAAACATCCCACACCCTGCTTGAGTGCTTCCGTCATATACCGTCATATACCGCTTCCTATCAGTCTGGACCCTCAGAGGTCCGATATTCCAGCCCAACATACAACACAAGCCGGCACTCGCTTGTAGGAACATGGAACGTTTATTTGAAGGAACTCGCACACAGATATATACACCAGGAGGACAATTATTTTCTCAGTCACCCTGTGTCCCTAATAGCCACGGGGTAACTTAGGAGGTGCATGGGGAGCTGAAACAAGGGTTTCCCAACCCCTCCAAGGGATTCTGGGTTACACCAGCCCCCCACCACCCAAAGTGACTTCTGCCACACCCCTTTCACCCCTAAACTAACCCCCCCAACCTGAGTATATACCTCCTTCACCCCTAAACTACCCCCCCCCCCCAAACTGAGAGTATATACCCCCTTCACCCCTAAACTAATCCCCCCCAATCTGAGAGTATATACCCCCTTCACCCCTAAACTAACCCCCCCCAACCTGAGAGTATATACCCCCTTCACCCCTAAACTAATCCCCCCCCCCCCAATCTGAGAGTATATACCCCCTTCACCCCTAAACTAACCCCCCCCCAACCTGAGAGTATATACCTCCTTCACCCCTAAACTAACCCCCCCCCAACCTGAGAGTATATACCTCCTTCACCCCTAAACTAACCCCCCCCCCAACCTGAGAGTATATACCCCCTTCACCCCTAAACTAATCCCCCCCCCAATCTGAGAGTATATACCCCTTTCACCCCTAAACAAATCCCCCCCCCCAATCTGAGAGTATATACCCCTCCTATGTAAACTGATGGTTTTCCTCTTGTATCTGATTTCTCTGCAGTATTTCCGCCCTCTTGTGATGGACTCCCTTGGTGCCCCTGGGGGCAGTAATGTTCCCGCCTTCCTGGCAAAGCTGTGGAGTCTGGTGGAGGACCCCGAGACAGATCCCCTTATATGCTGGAGCCCGGTAAGTGCGAGTGCAATACATGACCGGTTTTATCCCTCATTACCCCCAACTGCTGGGAGTGGGGAGCTGGGCTGCCGAGTTGCTGCTGGGAGTGGGGAGCTGGGCTGTGGTGTCCCTGCTGGGAGTGGGGAGCTGGGCTGCGGTGTCGCTGCTGGGAGTGGGGAGCTGGGCTGTGGTGTCCCTGCTGGGAGTGGGGAGCTGGGCTGCGGTGTCGCTGCTGGGAGGGGGGAGCTGGGCTGCGGTGTCGCTGCTGGGAGGGGGGAGCTGGGCTGCGGTGTCGCTGCTGGGAGGGGGGAGCTGGGCTGCTGAGTCGCTGCTGGGAGGGGGGAGCTGGGCTGCCGAGTTGCTGCTGGGAGTGGGCAGCTGGGCTGCCGAGTTGCTGCTGGGAGTGGGCAGCTGGGCTGCGGTGTCGCTGCTGGGAGGGGGGAGCTGGGCTGCCGAGTTGCTGCTGGGAGGGGGGAGCTGGGCTGCCGAGTTGCTGCTGGGAGTGGGGAGCTGGGAGCTGGGCTGTGGTGTCCCTGCTGGGAGTGGGGAGCTGGGCTGCGGTGTCGCTGCTGGGAGTGGGGAGCTGGGCTGTGGTGTCGCTGCTGGGATGGGGGAGCTGGGCTGCGGAGTCCCTGCTGGGATGGGGGAGCTGGGCTGCTGAGTCCCTGCTGGGATGGGGGAGCTGGGCTGCTGAGTCGCTGCTGGGATGGGGGAGCTGGGCTGCTGAGTCGCTGCTGGGATGGGGGAGCTGGGCTGCTGAGTCGCTGCTGGGATGGGGGAGCTGGGCTGCTGAGTCGCTGCTGGGATGGGGGAGCTGGGCTGCTGAGTCGCTGCTGGGATGGGGGAGCTGGGCTGCTGAGTCGCTGCTGGGATGGGGGAGCTGGGCTGCTGAGTCGCTGCTGGGATGGGGGAGCTGGGCTGCTGAGTCGCTGCTGGGATGGGGGAGCTGGGCTGCTGAGTCGCTGCTGGGATGGGGGAGCTGGGCTGCGGTGTCCCTGCTGGGAGTGGGGAGCTGGGCTGCGGTGTCGCTGCTGGGAGTGGGGAGCTGGGAGCTGGGCTGTGGTGTCCCTGCTGGGAGTGGGGAGCTGGGCTGCGGTGTCGCTGCTGGGAGTGGGGAGCTGGGCTGTGGTGTCGCTGCTGGGATGGGGGAGCTGGGCTGCGGAGTCCCTGCTGGGATGGGGGAGCTGGGCTGCTGAGTCCCTGCTGGGATGGGGGAGCTGGGCTGCTGAGTCGCTGCTGGGATGGGGGAGCTGGGCTGCTGAGTCGCTGCTGGGATGGGGGAGCTGGGCTGCTGAGTCGCTGCTGGGATGGGGGAGCTGGGCTGCTGAGTCGCTGCTGGGATGGGGGAGCTGGGCTGCTGAGTCGCTGCTGGGATGGGGGAGCTGGGCTGCTGAGTCGCTGCTGGGATGGGGGAGCTGGGCTGCTGAGTCGCTGCTGGGATGGGGGAGCTGGGCTGCGGTGTCGCTGCTGGGAGGGGGGAGCTGGGCTGCTGAGTCGCTGCTGGGAGGGGGGAGCTGGGCTGCTGGGAGGGGGAGCTGGGCTGCTGGGAGGGGGGAGCTTCTGATGCAGACTACAAGTGGCTGATTGAGTACACATGATCCAATGTTGTCACCATCAGGAAACCTGCCCTGAGAAATGCTGTGCAGCCAGGAAGTGGCTGCGCGAGAATTTTGTGTTGCTGAGGACATTTTTGTTTCTGATGTATTGAATGTCTGAGCCGCCCTGGCACTGTGAGCGCCCCCTGGGTGAGGAGAGGATCAGGGGGGGCTGAGGGGGTGCCCACTGGGTATATTTCCTGTATCCTTGCTGATGATATCTCTGGACTGCGGAGTAATCCTTGTATCTGGAAATAGGCGATGGATCCGAGTCAGCTGTCCGGTGCCCGCTCTGCCCCCCTCACACTGCCCCCTGCAGGATTCCTCATAGCCTACCACCTTCTGCACCCAGCAGCTTCCCTCTGAATAAAGATAGGAGAGTGTGAATAGTGGGGACCCATCCAAGATGTCACCAACAGGAGCCCCCTCCTCACCTCATACCTGTATGGGGGGCCTTGTGCGGACCCCGGGCGGCCATGTTTGGGTGGCCTCTGCTCTCTGAAGGCGGCTCCCTCCACATTCTCTGCATTCTGCTGAGTTTTATAGAGCCGGAAGATTGATATCTGTGTCAGGAGGACGCACTCTTGGACCATTGCAGGGTGCTGCTGAAATATGAAATGCTGCAGGGAGAATGAGTTGACCCCTGTCCTCCCCCCTCAGTCTTGCACAGGTGTAGCGGCTCCTCCCCCTCTGTCTTGCACAGGTGTAGCGGCTCCTCCCCCCTCTGTCTTGCACAGGTGTAGCGGCTCCTCCCCCCTCTGTCTTGCACAGGTGTAGCGGCTCCTCCCCCCTCTGTCTTGCACAGGTGTAGCGGCTCCTCCCCCTCAGTCTTGCACATGTGTGGCGGCTCCTCCCCCTCAGTCTTGCACATGTGTGGCGGCTCCTCCCCCTCAGTCTTCCACAGGTGTAGCGGCTCCTCCCCTCTTCCTCTCACTTCACTGCACACTGAGTTTCTCACCACTTATAGATCTTCCCCCTCCTCTCTGGAGGTCTATAGGGGTGTTGGGGGCTAGCCTCATTACCCCCCCCCTGTAGATCTATAGGGGGAGTGGGTCTGTACTCCTCTCTGTAGATCTATAGGGGGGGTAGCCGCATTGTTTCCCTTCTCTGCAGTTCTATATGAGTGTTGGGGGCTGTCCTCATTATCCTCCTCTGTGTATTTCTATAGGGGGGGGGGGGGCTGTGCTCCTTGTCCTCCTCTGTGTAGATCTATAAGTGTGTTGGGGGGGAGTTTT
Source organism: Rana temporaria (assembly GCF_905171775.1). Taxonomy (NCBI): domain Eukaryota; kingdom Metazoa; phylum Chordata; class Amphibia; order Anura; family Ranidae; genus Rana; species Rana temporaria. Next base: position 82,572 of record NW_024404467.1, on the reverse strand, counting down.
TGCGCTCCTCTGTGTATATCTATAGGGGCGATGGGGGGGCTGTGCTCCTTGTTTTCCTTTGTGTAGATCTATAGGGGTGATGGGAGGGGGGTTGTCCTCTCTGTAATCTATAGGGGTGCTGGGGAAGGGGGGGGAATTGTCCTCTCTGTAGATCTATAGGGGTGCTGGGGGAGGGGAGGTTGTCCTCTCTGTAGATCTATAGGGGTGTGGGGGGGTTGTCTTCTCTGTAGATCTATAGTGGTGTTGGGGGGGGGGGGGGTTTCCTCTCTCTAGATCTATAGGGGTGTTGGGTGGGGTTGTCCTCTGTGTATATCTGTTGGGGGGGCAGGGTTTTTCCTCTCTGTAGATCTATAGGGGTGTTGGTGGGGGTTGTCCTATCTGTAGGGGTGTTAGGGGGGGTTGTCCTCTCTGTAGATCTATAGGGGTGTTGGTGGGGGTTGTCCTCTCTGTAGGGGTGTTAGGGGGGGTTGTCCTCTCTGTAGATCTATAGGGGTGTTGGGGGGGTTGTCCTCTTTGTAGATCTATAGGGGGTGGGGTGTCCTGTGTAGATCTATAAGGGGGTGGTTTGTTCTCCTCTGTGTAGATCTATAGCGGTGTTGGGGGTTTGTTCTCCTCTGTGTAGATCTATAGGGGTTGTTTGTCCTCCTCTGTGTAGATCTATAGCGGTGTTGGGGGTTTGTTCTCCTCTGTGTAGATCTATAGGGGTGTTGGGGGTTGTTTGTCGTCCTCTGTAGCAGTGTTGGGGGGGTTGTCCTCCTCCTGTGTAGATCTATAGGGGGGTTGGGGGGGTTGTCCTCTGTGTAGATCTATAGGGGGTGTTGGGGGGAGGGGGGTTGTCCTGTGTAGATCTATAAGGGGGTGGTTTGTCCTCCTCTGTGTAGATCTATAGCGGTGTTGGGGGGGTTGTCCTCCTCTGTGTAGATCTATAGCAGTGTTGGGGGGGTTGTCCTCCTCTGTGTAGATCTATAGCGGTGTTGGGGGGTTGTCCTCCTCTGTGGAGATCTATAGCAGTGTTGGGGGGGTTGTCCTCCTCTGTTGAGATCTATAGCAGTGTTGGGGGGGTTGTCCTCCTCTGTGTAGATCTATAGCAGTGTTGGGGGGGTTGTCCTCCTCTGTGTAGATCTATAGCGGTGTTGGGGGGGTTGTCCTCCTCTGTGTAGATCTATAGCGGTGTTGGGGGGGTTGTGCTCCTCTGTGGAGATCTATAGGGGTGTTGGGGGGTTGTCCTCCTCTGTAGCAGTGTTGGGGGGGGCTGTCCTCCTTGTCACTGCACGCCCCCCCCCCCTTATATTTTCCATATTCTCTCCCGGGCTGTGAAAGGCGATCCCGGCGCTCACACATGGATATCATTTGGGGGGGCGGGGGGGGTAATATTCCACACTAGTAGCGGTCTGGCCGTCTTCCAGCCTCGGAGAGGAGGGGGGAGGGGGGGCTGTCAATGATGATTGTCTGTGAGCGGCCAAGTATCAGTCAGTGTGCAGACCTGTGTGCAGCGCTCGCTGGAAGCTTTCCCTATGTGTGTAGAGAGCACTGCCTATACAGTGATTTCTCTATATCCAATCATATTACTTTGGAACAGACACAGTCATTGGTCAGAATAAAAGGCCCCGTGTTCAGCAGTGTTGGACCTCCTTTGTCTCCGATATTCACTACCATGTCATTGCATAGACTCCGCCCACTTCCTGTACCATGTATCTGGGCTTCCCCTTCTCTCTTCCTGCACCAATCACTGTGACAGCCGAGGTCCGGGTCTGAGCCCCGCCTCTTCCTGCACCAATCACTGTGACAGCTGAGGTCCGGGTCTGAGCCCCGCCTCTTCCTGCACCAATCACTGTGACAGGCGAGGTCCGGGTCTGAGCCCCGTCTCTTCCTGCACCAATCACTGTGACAGGCGAGGTCCGGGTCTCGGCCCCGCCTCTTCCTGCAACAATCACTGTGACAGCCGAGGTCCGGGTCTCGGCCCCACCTCTTCCTGCACTGATCACTGTGACAGCCGAGGTCCAAGTCTGAGCCCCGCCTCTTCCTGCACTGATCGCTGTGACAGGCGAGGTCCGGGTCTGAGCCCCGCCTCTTCCTGCACTGTGACAGGCGAGGTCCGGGTCTGAGCCCCGCCTCTTCCTGCACCAATCACTGTGACAGCCGAGGTCCGGGTCTCGGCCCCGCCTCTTTCTGCACTGATCACTGTGACAGGCGAGGTCCGGGTCTCGGCCCCGCCTCTTCCTGCACCAATCACTGTGACAGGCGAGGTCCGGGTCTGAGCCCCGCCTCTTCCTGCACTGATCACTGTGACAGGCGAGGTCCGGGTCTGAGCCCCGCCTCTTCCTGCACTGATCACTGTGACAGGCGAGGTCCGGGTCTGAGCCCCGCCTCTTCCTACACTGATCACTGTGACAGGCGAGGTCCGGGTCTGAGCCCCGCCTCTTCCTGCACTGATCACTGTGACAGGCGAGGTCCGGGTCTGAGCCCCGCCTCTTCCTACACTGATCACTGTGACAGGCGAGGTCCGGGTCTGAGCCCCGCCTCTACCTGCACTGATCACTTTTACAGGCGAGGTCCGGGTCTGAGCCCCGCCTCTTCCTGCACCAATCACTGTGACAGGCGAGGTCCGGGTCTGAGCCCCGCCTCTTCCTGCACTGATCACTGTTACAGGCGAGGTCCGGGTCTGAGCCCCGCCTCTTCCTGCACTGATCACTGTTACAGGCGAGGTCCGGGTCTGAGCCCCGCCTCTTCCTGCACCGATCACTGTGACAGGCGAGGTCCGGGTCTGAGCCCCGCCTCTTCCTGCACCAATCACTTTTACAGGCGAGGTCCGGGTCTGAGCCCCGCCTCTTCCTGCACTGATCACTGTGACAGGCGAGGTCCGGGTCTGAGCCCCGCCTCTTCCTGCACCGATCACTGTGACAGGCGAGGTCCGGGTCTCGGCCCCGCCTCTTCCTACACTGATCACTGTGACAGGCGAGGTCCGGGTCTGAGCCCCGCCTCTTCCTACACTGATCACTGTTACAGGCGAGGTCCGGGTCTGAGCCCCGCCTCTTCCTACACTGATCACTGTTACAGGCGAGGTCCGGGTCTGAGCCCCGCCTCTTCCTGCACCAATCACTGTTACAGGCGAGGTCCGGGTCTGAGCCCCGCCTCTTCCTACACTGATCACTGTTACAGGTGAGGTCCGGGTCTGAGCCCCGCCTCTTCCTACACTGATCACTGTTACAGGTGAGGTCCGGGTCTGAGCCCCGCCTCTTCCTACACTGATCACTGTGACAGGCGGGGTCCGGGTCTGAGCCCCGCCTCTTCCTGCACTGATCACTGACAGGCGGGGTCCGGGTCTGAGCCCCGCCTCTTCCTGCACTGATCACTGTGACAGGCGAGGTCCGGGTCTGAGCCCCGCCTCTTCCTGCACTGATCACTGTGACAGCCGAGGTCCGGGTCTGAGCCCCGCCTCTTCCTGCACTGATCACTGTGACAGGCGAGGTCCGGGTCTGAGCCCCGCCTCTTCCTGCACTGATCACTGTGACAGGCGAGGTCCGGGTCTGAGCTCCGCCTCTTCCTGCACTGATCACTGTGACAGGCGAGGTCCGGGTCTGAGCCCCGCCTCTTCCTACACTGATCACTGTGACAGGCGAGGTCCGGGTCTGAGCCCCGCCTCTTCCTGCACTGATCACTGTTACAGGCTAATTTAATATTTTTTTTTTTTCACCTGTAACTTTGTATTTCATCATTGTGCAACATAAAAAGAATGCAACAGCCACCATTTCATTCTCTGGGGTCTCTGCTTTCAGTAAATACATCATTTGGGGGTTTAAAGTAATTTTCAAGCAAAAAATGTACATTTTACTGTGTGGGGGAAAATGTGAACCTTCCCCAGTAGAGAAGAAGGGGTTAAATGTGTGTTCTGTGTCTCAGGAGGGGACGAGTTTCCACGTCTTCGATCAGGGCTGCTTCTCCAAAGAGGTCCTTCCCAAGTACTTCAAACACAACAACATGGCCAGCTTCGTCCGCCAGCTCAACATGTGTGAGTATCCTCCCAATGCACTGTGACCCCCTGACCCCCCCATCACCCTGACCTCTCCGTCCTCCCCCCATCACCCTGACCTCTCCGTCCCCCCCCATCACCCTGACCTCTCCGTCCTCCCCCCATCACCCTGACCTCTCCGTCCCCCGTCCCCCATCACCCTGACCTCTCCGTCCTCCACCCCCCATCACCCTGACCTCTCCGTCCTCCCCTCATCACCCTGACCTCTCTGTCCTCCCCCCATCACCCTGACCTCTCCGTCCTCCCCCATCACCCTGACCTCTCCGTCCTCCCCCATCACCCTGACCTCTCCGTCCCTCCCCCCATCACCCTGACCTCTCCGTCCTCCCCCCATCACCCTGACCTCTCCGTCCTCCCCCCATCACCCTGACCTCTCCGTCCTCCCCTCATCACCCTGACCTCTCTGTCCTCCCCCCCCCCCCCCCATCACCCTGACCTCTCCGTCCCTCCCCCCATCACCCTGACCTCTCCGTCCTCCCCTCATCACCCTGACCTCTCTGTCCTCCCCCCCCCCATCACCCTGACCTCTCCGTCCCTCCCCCCATCACCCTGACCTCTCCGTCCCTCCCCCATCACCCTGACCTCTCCGTCCTCCCCCCATCACCCTGACCTCTCCGTCCTCCCCCCATCACCCTGACCTCTCCGTCCCTCCCCCCATCACCCTGACCTCTCCGTCCCTCCCCCCATCACCCTGACCTCTCCGTCCCTCCCCCCATCACCCTGACCTCTCCGTCCCTCCCCCCATCACCCTGACCTCTCCGTCCCTCCCCCCATCACCCTGACCTCTCCGTCCCTCCCCCCATCACCCTGACCTCTCCGTCCCTCCCCCCATCACCCTGACCTCTCCGTCCCTCCCCCCCATCACCCTGACCTCTCCGTCCCTCCCCCCATCACCCTGACCTCTCCGTCCCTCCCCCCATCACCCTGACCTCTCCGTCCTCCCCCCATCACCCTGACCTCTCCGTCCCTCCCCCCATCACCCTGACCTCTCCGTCCCTCCCCCCATCACCCTGACCTCTCCGTCCTCCCCCATCACCCTGACCTCTCCGTCCCTCCCCCATCACCCTGACCTCTCCGTCCTCCCCCCATCACCCTGACCTCTCCGTCCTCCCCCCATCACCCTGACCTCTCCGTCCCTCCCCCCATCACCCTGACCTCTCCGTCCCTCCCCCATCACCCTGACCTCTCCGTCCTCCCCCCATCACCCTGACCTCTCCGTCCTCCCCCCATCACCCTGACCTCTCCGTCCCTCCCCCCATCACCCTGACCTCTCCATCCCTCCCCCCATCACCCTGACCTCTCCGTCCCTCCCCCATCACCCTGACCTCTCCGTCCCTCCCCCCATCACCCTGACCTCTCCGTCCTCCCCCATCACCCTGACCTCTCCGTCCTCCCCCATCACCCTGACCTCTCCGTCCTCCCCCATCACCCTGACCTCTCCGTCCCTCCCCCCATCACCCTGACCTCTCCGTCCCTCCCCCATCACCCTGACCTCTCCGTCCCTCCCCCCATCACCCTGACCTCTCCGTCCCTCCCCCATCACCCTGACCTCTCCGTCCTCCCCCATCACCCTGACCTCTCCGTCCTCCCCCCATCACCCTGACCTCTCCGTCCCTCCCCCCATCACCCTGACCTCTCCGTCCCTCCCCCCATCACCCTGACCTCTCCGTCCCTCCCCCCATCACCCTGACCTCTCCGTCCCTCCCCCCATCACCCTGACCTCTCCGTCCCTCCCCCATCACCCTGACCTCTCCGTCCCTCCCCCATCACCCTGACCTCTCCGTCCTCCCCCATCACCCTGACCTCTCCGTCCTCCCCCCATCACCCTGACCTCTCCGTCCCTCCCCCCATCACCCTGACCTCTCCGTCCCTCCCCCCATCACCCTGACCTCTCCGTCCTCCCCCCCCATCACCCTGACCTCTCCGTCCTCCCCCCCCATCACCCTGACCTCTCCGTCCCTCCCCCCATCACCCTGACCTCTCCGTCCCTCCCCCCATCACCCTGACCTCTCCGTCCTCCCCCCCCATCACCCTGACCTCTCCGTCCTCCCTCCCCCTCATCACCCTGACCTCTCCGTCCTCCCTCCCCCTCATCACCCTGACCTCTCCGTCCTCCCTCCCTCCCCCCCATCACCCTGACCTCTCCGTCCTCCCTCCCTCCCCCCCATCACCCTGACCTCTCCGTCCTCCCTCCCTCCCCCCCATCACCCTGACCTCTCCGTCCTCCCCCCATCACCCTGACCTCTCCGTCCTCCCCCCCCATCACCCTGACCTCTCCGTCCTCCCCCCCATCACCCTGACCTCTCCGTCCTCCCCCCCCATCACCCTGACCTCTCCGTCCTCCCTCCCCCTCATCACCCTGACCTCTCCGTCCTCCCTCCCCCTCATCACCCTGACCTCTCCGTCCTCCCTCCCCCTCATCACCCTGACCTCTCCGTCCTCCCCTCCTCCCCCTCATCACCCTGACCTCTCCGTCCTCCCTCCCCCTCATCACCCTGACCTCTCCGTCCTCCCCTCCTCCCCCTCATCACCCTGACCTCTCCGTCCTCCCTCCCTCCCCCCCATCATCCTGACCTCTCCGTCCCCCATCCCCCCCATCATCCTGACCTCTCCGTCCCCCATCCCCCCCCATCATCCTGACCTCTCTGTTCTAAGACAAGCACCCCCCTCTGCCCCTGTCACCTTGACCGTTCCATTTCCCCCCCCGCCTTTGCTTCCCATCACCCTGACCACCTCCATTCTCCCCTTCCCCCCCAGATGGTTTCCGGAAGGTGGTCCACATAGAACAAGGTGGCCTCCTAAAACCAGAGAAGGATGACACGGAGTTCCAGCATCCATACTTCATCCGCGGCCACGAGCACCTACTGGAGAACATCAAGAGGAAGGTCAATAATGTGAGTGAGGAGCTCCGTACCACCGGACACTGAGAGATCCCTGGGGACCCCCCCAGCCCAGACTGATACCATGAGATCCCTGGGGAACCCCCCAGCCCAGACTGATACCATGAGATCCCTGGGGAACCCCCCCAGACTGACGCCATGAGAGATCCCTGGGGACCCCCCCCCCCAGACTGACGCCATGAGAGATCCCTGGGGACCCCCCCCCCCCAGACTGACGCCATGAGAGATCCCTGGGGGCCCCCCCCCCCCAGACTGACGCCATGAGAGATCCCTGGGCGACCCCCCCCCCCCAGACTGACGCCATGAGAGATCCCTGGGGACCCCCCCCCCAGACTGACGCCATGAGAGATCCCTGGGGACCCCCCCAGACTGACGCCATGAGAGATCCCTGGGGACCCCCCCAGACTGACGCCATGAGAGATCCCTGGGGACCCCCCCAGACTGACGCCATGAGAGATCCCTGGGGACTCCCCCCCCAGACTGACGCCATGAGAGATCCCTGGGGACTTCCCCCCCCAGACTGACGCCATGAGAGATCCCTGGGGACTTCCCCCCCCAGACTGACGCCATGAGAGATCCCTGGGGACTTCCCCCCCAGACTGACGCCATGAGAGATCCCTGGGGACTCCCCCCCCCAGACTGACGCCATGAGAGATCCCTGGGGACTCCCCCCCCAGACTGACGCCATGAGAGATCCCTGGGGACCCCCCCCCCCCCAGACTGACGCCATGTGAGATCCCTGGACCCTCCCGACTGATACCATGAGATCCCTGGGGACCCCCCCCTCAGCCCAGACTGATACCATGAGATCCCTGGGGACCCCCCCCCAGACTGACGCCATGAGAGATCCCTGGGGACTCCCCCCCCCCCCCCAGACTGACGCCATGAGAGATCCCTGGGGACCCCCCCAGACTGACGCCATGAGAGATCCCTGGGGACCCCCCCAGACTGACGCCATGAGAGATCCCTGGGGACCCCCCCAGACTGACGCCATGAGAGATCCCTGGGGCCCCCCCCAGACTGACGCAATGAGAGATCCCGGGACCCCCCCCAGACTGACGCCATGAGAGATCCCTGGGGACCCCCCCCCAGACTGACGCCATGAGAGATCCCTGGGGACCCCCCCCCAGACTGACGCCATGAGAGATCCCTGGGGACCCCCCCCAGACTGACACCATGAGAGATCCCTGGGGACCCCCCCCCCCCAGACTGACGCCATGAGAGATCCCTGGGGACCCCCCCCAGACTGACGCCATGAGAGATCCCTGGGGACCCCCCCCAGACTGACGCCATGAGAGATCCCTGGGGACCCCCCCCCAGACTGACACCATGAGAGATCCCTGGGGACCCCCCCCCCAGACTGACTCCATGAGAGGTCCCTGGGGACTCCCCCCAGACTGACGCCATGAGAGATCCCTGGGGACTCCCCCCAGACTGACGCCATGAGAGATCCCTGGGGACTCCCCCCAGACTGACGCCATGAGAGATCCCTGGGGACCCCCCCCCAGACTGACGCCATGAGAGATCCCTGGGGACCCCCCCAGACTGACACCATGAGAGATCCCTGGGGACCCCCCCCAGACTGACGCCATGAGATCCCTGTGGACTCCCCCCAGACTGACGCCATGAGATCCCTGTGGACTCCCCCCAGACTGACGCCATGAGAGATCCCTGGGGACTCCCCCCAGACTGACGCCATGAGAGATCCCTGGGGACCCCCCCCCAGACTGACGCCATGAGAGATCCCTGGGGACCCCCCCCCCCAGACTGACACCATGAGAGATCCCTGGGGACCCCCCCCCCAGACTGACGCCATGAGATCCCTGTGGACCCCCCCCCAGACTGACGCCATGAGAGATCCCTGTGGACCCCCCCCCAGACTGACGCCATGAGAGATCACTGTGGACCCCCCCCCAGACTGACGCCATGAGAGATCCCTGGGGACTTCCCCCCCAGACTGACGCCATGAGAGATCCCTGGGGACCCCCCCCCCCCAGACTGACGCCATGAGAGATCCCTGTGGACCCATCCAGACTAACACTGACCTTCTTCTCTCCCTTTCAGCTGTCGGGAGGGAAGACGGAGGAGGTGAAGGTTCGCCAGGACAATGTTGGCAAACTCCTGACTGACGTACAGCTCATGAAAGGCAAACAGGAGAACATGGACTGCAGGCTGGTGGCCATGAAACAGTGAGTGGGGACCACATCCTGTCATTTCAGGGTGCTGTGTGTAGACCATACCCATGGTGGACTCCATAGATCCATGGTCTCCTGGACTGGTGATCAGTAAGGCAGTTCCAGATTCTCCCGCGCTGCTCCCCATTCTCCCACGCTGCTCCCCATTCTCCCGCGCTGCTCCCCGCTCTGCTCCCCATTCTCCCGCGCTGCTCCCCGTTCTCCCGCGCTGCTCCCCATTCTCCCGCGCTGTGCCCCGCGCTGCTCCCCGTTCTCCCGCGCTGCTCCCCGTTCTCCCGCGCTGCTCCCCGTTCTCCCGCGCTGCTCCCCGTTCTCCCGCGCTGCTCCCCATTCTCCCGCGCTGCACCCCGTTCTCCCGCGCTCTGCGCCCCATTCTCCCGCGCGCTGCTCCCACTCATCCCATAGTTGCATAGTATGTGATTATAGGTCAGTATTACATTGTTTATCCTTGTATGTTGTGGTTATTCAGGTGATTATCTAATCTAATATTGATGTTCCTCCCCCGCTGAGACCACCGCCTGTGGAAGGGAATTCCACATCCTTACTGCTCTTGCAGTAAAGAACCCTCTACATAGTTTAAGGTTAAACCTCTTTTCTTCTAATTTTAATGAGTGGCCACGTCTTATTACAATTTTTTTCCCCTCTTGTGGGGTCACCAGTACAGTATTTGTAAATTTTAATCCTCTCCCCTCTCATCGTCTCTTCTCCAGACAGAATAAGTTCAGAGCTCACAACCTTTCCTCATCACTAATATCCTCCATTCCTTCTCCAGACACTTCATTAGCTTTGTTGTCCTTTGTACTCGCTCCATTTCCAGTACATCCTTCCTGTGGACTGGAGCCCAGAACTGGACGGCATACTCCAGGTGCGGCCGGACCAGAGTCTTGTAGACGGGAGAATTATCGGTTTATCTCGGGAGTTGATCCTTTTTTTTAATGCCAATTTTCTGTTTGCTTTGTTAGCACCAGCTTGGCATTGCATTGCTGCTCCCTATTCTCCCGCGCTGCTCCCCATTCTCCCATACTTCACTGGGACAGTGATAGGAGTTGGGGGGGGGTCTATGAGAAGTATGAGGTTCTGTATCCTTCCTACGATCTGTCTGTGGGTTCCTCTGTCGGTGTCGCCTTTCCTCTGTGTAGATCTCTCTTCTGAAGACTGCTCTCCTCTATCTGTACAGTGAGAATGAGGCGCTGTGGAGGGAGGTCGCCAGTCTGCGACAGAAACACGCCCAACAACAGAAGGTGGTCAATAAGGTAACACCTGAGGGGGGGGGGACGTGTGCCAGAACACAGGGTGTGGCATGTCTGGATTGGGGGTGTGGGATGTGTCTGGGTGGTGTGGGGTTGGGGCTGCGGGATGTTTAGTATACAGCAGAGATGGGGGTGCGGGATGTTTAGTATACAGCAGAGATGGGGGGGGGGGGTGGGATGTTTAGTATACAGCAGAGAGGGGGGGGGGGGGGGGTGTTTAGTATACAGCAGAGATGGGGGAGGGGGTGCGGGATGTTTAGTATACAGCAGAGATGGGGGAGGGGGTGCGGGATGTTTAGTATACAGCAGAGATGGGGGAGGGGGTGCGGGATGTTGAGGATACAGTAGAGATGGGGGAGGGGGTGCGGGATGTTGAGGATACAGTAGAGATGGGGGATGGAATGGGGTGGGGGAGGGGTGTGGGATGTTGGTATACAGCAGAGATGGGGGACAGGGTGGGGGGATAGGGAATTGAGGGGACGGGGTGGAATAATGGGGAGGTGGTGGATGTGTCTGGAGGGGGTAGAGTTGGGGGTGCGGGATGTTCAGTATACAGCAGAGATAGGGAATTGAGGGGACGGGGTGGAATAATTGGGGGGTGGGATGATAGGGAATTGAGGGGACGGGGTGGAATAATTGGGGGGGATAGGGAATTGAGGGGACGGGGTGGAATAATTGGGGGGTGGGATGATGGGGAATTCAGGGGACGGGGTGGAATAATTGGGGGGTGGGATGATAGGGAATTGAGGGGACAGGGTGGAATAATTGGGGGGTGGGGGGATAGGGAATTGAGGGGACGGGGTGGAATAATTGGGGGGTGGGATGATAGGGAATTGAGGGGACAGGGTGGAATAATTGGGGGGGTGGGATGATAGGGAATTGAGGGGACAGGGTGGAATAATTGGGGGGTGGGGGGATAGGGAATTGAGGGGACGGGGTGGAATAATTGGGGGGTGGGATGATAGGGAATTGAGGGGACGGGGTGGAATAATTGGGGGGTGGGATGATAGGGAATTGAGTGGACGGGTGGAATAATTGGGGGGTGGGATGATAGGGAATTGAGTGGAAGGGTGGAATAATTGGGGGGTGGGGGGATAGGGAATTGAGGGGATGGGGTGGAATAATTGGGGGGTGGGATGATAGGGAATTGAGTGGAAGGGTGGAATAATTGGGGGGTGGGATGATAGGGAATTGAGTGGACGGGTGGAATAATTGGGGGGTGGGATGATAGGGAATTGAGTGGACGGGTGGAATAATTGGGGGGTGGGATGATAGGGAATTGAGTGGACGGGTGGAATAATTGGGGGGTGGGATGATAGGGAATTGAGTGGACGGGTGGAATAATTGGGGGGTGGGGGGATAGGGAATTGAGTGGAAGGGTGGAATAATTGGGGGGTGGGATGATAGGGAATTGAGGGGACGGGGTGGAATAATGGGGAGGTGGGATGATAGGGAATTGAGGGGACGGGGTGGAATAATGGGGAGGTGGGATGATAGGGAATTGAGGGGACGGGGTGGAATAATGGGGAGGTGGGATGATAGGGAATTGAGGGGACGGGTGGAATAATTGGGGGGTGGGGGGATAGGGAATTGAGTGGAAGGGTGGAATAATTGGGGGGTGGGATGATAGGGAATTGAGGGGACGGGGTGGAATAATGGGGAGGTGGGATGATAGGGAATTGAGGGGACGGGGTGGAATAATGGGGAGGTGGGATGATAGGGAATTGAGGGGACGGGGTGGAATAATTGGGGGGTGGGGGGATAGGGAATTGAGTGGAAGGGTGGAATAATTGGGGGGTGGGATGATAGGGAATTGAGGGGACGGGGTGGAATAATGGGGAGGTGGGATGATAGGGAATTGAGGGGACGGGGTGGAATAATGGGGAGGTGGGATGATAGGGAATTGAGGGGACGGGGTGGAATAATGGGGAGGTGGGATGATAGGGAATTGAGGGGACGGGGTGGAATAATTGGGGGGTGGGATGATAGGGAATTGAGTGGACGGGTGGAATAATTGGGGGGTGGGGGGATAGGGAATTGAGGGGACGGGGTGGAATAATGGGGAGGTGGGGGGATGGGACATGTCGGCGGATTCATAGGACTCTATGGATCAGACGTTTCTCCATTGTCTCTCTCCAGCTCATCCAGTTCCTCATCTCTCTGGTCCAATCCAACCGGATCCTCGGAGTGAAGCGGAAAATGTAAGTGTGTACTGCGCTCTGCTTCTGTGTGCGCCATCATTAGTGTGATGGGCCTGTAGGGAGTCTTGGAGGACCTCTAGGGGGATATGTCCTAGTATATGACCGCACAGGAGGGTCCCCGGGACATGAATGTGAGATCCCCAACGCCTATTTATTATTGTGTGATATCCATCTCGCCCCGCCCCCGAATGTGTCGTCCACCAAACAGCCTGGTGAAGGGCCCCTTGGGGCCCGGCTCTGGGTTGGTGTGGATTATATCAGTTTGACTCGTCTGAGATCGGTCAGAACCTGAAATGACCTTCTCCTCCGCTTCAGGCCGGTTCTGACTTGTAATGGGGGCCGTTCTATATACAATATCTACAGATGGAAGCCCCACCCCCTCTCGTGTTTACAGCCCCCCTGAATTAGGCTCTACCACTGATCCCCACAATGGATTGGGCTCTACCACTGATCCTGCTGGTGATCCCCACAATGGATTGGGCTCTACCACTGATCCTGCTGGTGATCCCCACAATGGATTGGGCTCTACCACTGATCCTGCCGGTGATCCCCACAATGGATTGGGCTCTACCACTGATCCTGCTGGTGATCCCCACAATGGATTGGGCTCTACCACTGATCCTGCTGGTGATCCCCACAATGGATTGGGCTCTACCACTGATCTTGCTGGTGATCCCCACAATGGATTGGGCTCTACCACTGATCCTGCTGGTGATCCCCACAATGGATTGGGCTCTACCACTGATCTTGCTGGTGATCCCCACAATGATTGGGCTCTACCACTGATCCTGCTGGTGATCCCCACAATGGATTGGGCTCTACCACTGATCCTGCTGGTGATCCCCACAATGGATTGGGCTCTACCACTGATCATGCTGGTGATCCCCACAATGAATTGGGCTCTACCACTGATCCTGCTGGTGATCCCCACAATGGATTGGGCTCTACCACTGATCCTGCTGGTGATCCCCACAATGGATTGGGCTCTACCACTGATCCTGCTGGTGATCCCCACAATGGATTGGGCTCTACCACTGATCCTGCTGGTGATCCCCACAATGGATTGGGCTCTACCACTGATCCTGCTGGTGATCCCCACAATGGATTGGGCTCTACCACCCACAGATTATCAGATTTCCATTACTGAACCAATAACAGATTATTAAACCTCAGGCCCAGAGAGAATGAATCGGGACCGGTGCCAGTGGGCCTGTGCCATTGTAGAAATTCACAGCAGATTAGGCTGCAGAGGTTGTGCAATTATGTGGGGATACCCAGCAGGTTGGGTTGTAGAGGCCAATCCATTGTGGGGATACCCAGCAGGTTGGGTTGTAGAGCCCAATCCATTGTGGGGATACCCAGCAGGTTGGGTTGTAGAGGCCAATTCATTGTGGGGATACCCAGCAGGTTGGGTTGTAGAGCCCAATCCATTGTGGGGGTGTCTTGCTGGTTGGGTTGTAGAGCCCAATCCATTGTAGGGATACCCAGCAGGTTGGGTTGTAGAGCCCAATACATTGTGTGGGGATACCCAGCAGGTTGGGTTGTAGAGCCCAATATATTGTGGGGATACCCAGCAGGTTGGGTTGTAGAGCCCAATCCATTGTGGGGATACCCAGCAGGTTGGGTTGTAGAGCCCAATACATTGTGTGGGGATACCCAGCAGGTTGGGTTGTAGAGCCCAATCCATTGTGGGGATACCCAGCAGGTTGGGTTGTAGAGCCCAATCCATTGTGGGGATACCCAGCTGGTTGGGTTGTAGAGCCCAATCCATTGTGGGGATTCCCAGCAGGTTGGGTTGTAGAGCACAATCCATTGTGGGGATACCCAGCAGGTTGGGTTGTAGAGCCCAATCCATTGTGGGGATACCCAGCAGGTTGGGTTGTAGAGCCCAATCCATTGTGGGGATACCCAGCAGGTTGGGTTGTAGAGCCCAATCCATTGTGGGGATACCCAGCTGGTTGGGTTGTAGAGCCCAATCCATTGTGGTGATACCCAGCAGGTTGGGTTGTAGAGGCCAATCCATTGTGGGGATACCCAGCAGGTTGGGTTGTAGAGGCCAATCCATTGTGGGGATACCCAGCAGGTTGGGTTGTAGAGCCCAATCCATTGTGGGGATACCCAGCAGGTTGGGTTGTAGAGCCCAATCCATTGTGGGGATACCCAGCAGGTTGGGTTGTAGAGGCCAATCCATTGTGGGGGTGTCTTGCTGGTTGGGTTGTAGAGCCCAATCCATTGTGGTGATACCCAGCAGGTTGGGTTGTAGAGCACAATCCATTGTGGGGATACCCAGCAGGTTGGGTTGTAGAGCCCAATCCATTGTGGGGATACCCAGCAGGTTGGGTTGTAGAGCCCAATCCATTGTGGGGATACCCAGCAGGTTGGGTTGTAGAGGCCAATCCATTGTGGGTGAATACATAGTAGTTAGGTTGTAGAGACCATGTCATTCTAATTACAGTGCCTTGAAAAAGTATTCATACCCCTTGAAATTCCCCACATTTTGAATAAAGTGAAATGATGAGCGCAAAAATTGATGAATAGTAAATAATAAACAATAATGAATATACATAAGATCCCCAATCAAGGGGAAAGAGCCAATGAGTGAATAAATTGTGTCCTCAATAAAATTATCACTCAAATCACTGTGGCAGTGATAACAAACAATAGAGCAGTGTCCTGTGCTTGTAAATAAAAGGAAAAATAAATGTCCCAAAGTAATCCACAATGAACTTGTGCATCCAAATAGAAGCGATCAAACATATGTGTCATATGTGTCCCAAAGTGATCGACAATATACTTGTGCATCAAAATAGAGATGTTAAAACACGATCCCACCGGCAGCTGAGCTCACGGAGCGCTTACCTTTCCAATGTGTTAAATCAGCGTGTGGAAACTCGGATGGAGACTTTCAAAACTTCCCTCTACTCAGATGAGTTAATACGATCCTCTGTGATGTTGCTTGGAGAACGTCAGCCCTCACTGTGGGTGGTCCGGGGCTACACCAAAATGGAGGCTCCGTATACGGAGCATGCACAGGCAATCAACGAGGTGTATAAAAGGAGGAAAAGAAAGAGGGGGCACCAAATGGTGAAATACTTCTTGGCAAACAGAAATGTATTGGTCCAAATAGTAAAATGCTCAACAGGAGCTTTAAAATCAAACGTAAAAACGGCAAGTATCGAATGTCCCCGTCCGCACATTCGAGGAGATTCGATACTTGCCGTTTTTACGTTTGATTTTAAAGCTCCTGTTGAGCATTTTACTATTTGGACCAATACATTTCTGTTTGCCAAGAAGTATTTCACCATTTGGTGCCCCCTCTTTCTTTTCCTCCTTTTATACACCTCGTTGATTGCCTGTGCATGCTCCGTATACGGAGCCTCCATTTTGGTGTAGCCCCGGACCACCCACAGTGAGGGCTGACGTTCTCCAAGCAACATCACAGAGGATCGTATTAACTCATCTGAGTAGAGGGAAGTTTTGAAAGTCTCCATCCGAGTTTCCACACGCTGATTTAACACATTGGAAAGGTAAGCGCTCCGTGAGCTCAGCTGCCGGTGGGATCGTGTTTTAACATCTCTATTTTGATGCACAAGTATATTGTCGATCACTTTGGGACACATATGACACATATGTTTGATCGCTTCTATTTGGATGCACAAGTTCATTGTGGATTACTTTGGGACATTTATTTTTCCTTTTATTTACAAGCACAGGACACTGCTCTATTGTTTGTTATCACTGCCACAGTGATTTGAGTGATAATTTTATTGAGGACACAATTTATTCACTCATTGGCTCTTTCCCCTTGATTGGGGATCTTATGTATATTCATTATTGTTTATTATTTACTATTCATCAATTTTTGCGCTCATCATTTCACTTTATTCAAATTATTCTTTGTCGTTAGTACATTTTAGATTTGAGCTGCATTTATTAATTTATTCACATTATTGTTTTATTATTTTTTCCTCACGGTGAGAGTATTGACCAGCGCTTTAGTTTTCCCCTTTATTCCCCACATTTTGTTACAACCAAAAACTTTAATGTATTTTATTGGGATTTTATGTGAGAGACACAAAGTATCACATAATTGTGAAGTGGAAGGAAAATGATACAAATATGTGAAAAGTTTGTATGGCGCCCCCTTTACTCTGATACCCCTAACTAAAATCTAGTGGCACCAATTGCCTTCAGAAGTCCTCTAAATAGAGTCCACCTGTGTGTCATGTAATCTCAGTATAAATACAGCTGTTCTGTGAAGCCTGCAGAGGTTTGTTGGAGAACCTTAGTGAACAAACCTCATCATGAAGGCCTAGGAACACACCAGACAGGTCAGAGATAAAGTTGTGGAGAAGTATAAAGCAGGGTTAGGTAATAAAAACAATCTCCCATGCCGATCCCCAGATGTCGGCCATGTTGGTCTCCTATATAATAACCTGACTGTGTTTCCTCCCGCAGACCTCTCATGCTGAATGACACTAGCTCCGCCCATTCTCTACCGAAGTACAGCCGCCAGTACTCCCTGGAGCATGTCAACGGGAGCGCCACCTACCCCGTGAGTGTGGGCAGAGGGGGTGGACATACCTGGTTGGGGTCCATGGGGAAATATACGATCCCTGAGGATTAGATCCTCATTTGATATCAGTGCAATGGGGGTGGGAGGGGGAACCAATGAGTGGGAACTTCTGTGGTTACTGAAATGGGGGAGGGAAGGGGGTAGATCCTAAGTGATGTCACTGGGTCTCCAGCAGGGGAGGGCCCAAGTCAGAGGTAGATTTCCGTCGTCGTCCGTCCCCCCCCCACAGCAGGGGGTGGTATAAGGGGAGGGGCTGTAGATCAGAGCTTGGTTTGTGTCTCCCCTCCAGCAGGGGGGTTGTATTAGGGGAGGGGCTGTAGATGGGGGGGGGGTTGATATCTGCGTCTCCCCTCCAGCAGGGGGGTTGTGTTAGGGGAGGGGCTGCGGGGGGGGGGGATTGATATCTGCGTCTCTCCTCCAGCAGGGGGGTTGTGTTAGGGGAGGGGCTGTAGATGGGGGGGTTTGATATCTGCGTCTCCCCTCCGGCAGGGAGGTTGTATTAGGGGAGGGGCTGTAGATGGGGGAGGGAGTTGATATTTGTGTCTCCCCTCCAGCAGGGGGGTTGTATTAGGGGAGGGGCTGTAGATGGGGGAGTTGATATTTGTGTCTCCAGCATAGGGCGGTATTAGGGGAGGGGCTGTAGATGGGGGAGTTGATATTTGTGTCTCCCCTCCAGCATAGGGCGGTATTAGGGGAGGGGCTGTAGATGGGGGGGGGGGTTTGATATCTGCGTCTCCCCTCCAGCATAGGGCGGTATTAGGGGAGGGGCTGTAGATGGGGGTTGATATCTGCGTCTCCCCTCCAGCATAGGGCGGTATTAGGGGAGGGGCTGTAGATTGGGGGAGTTGATATTTGTGTCTCCCCTCCAGCATAGGGCGGTATTAGGGGAGGGGCTGTAGATGGGGGGGGGGGGTTGATATCTGCGTCTCCCCTCCAGCATAGGGCGGTATTAGGGGAGGGGCTGTAGATGGGGGTTGATATCTGCGTCTCCCCTCCAGCATAGGGCGGTATTAGGGGAGGAGCTGTAGATGGAGGAGTTGATATTTGTGTCTCCCCTCCAGCATAGGGCGGTATTAGGGGAGGGGCTGTAGATGGGGGGATTTGATATCTGCGTCTCCCCTCCAGCATAGGGCGGTATAAGGGGCGGAGCTGTAGATGGGGGAGTTGATATTTGTGTCTCCCCTCCAGCATAGGGCGGTATTAGGGGAGGGGCTGTAGATTGGGGGAGTTGATATTTGTGTCTCCTCTCCAGCATAGGGCGGTATAAGGGGCGGAGCTGTAGATGGGGGAGTTGATATTTGTGTCTCCCCTCCAGCATAGGGCGGTATTAGGGGAGGGGCTGTAGATGGGGGGATTTGATATCTGCGTCTCCCCTCCAGCATAGGGCGGTATTAGGGGCGGAGCTGTAGGCTGATTTCTCTGTATCCCCCGCGCAGGGCTCTTTCTCTGGATACACGGACTCGGCTCTTTACTCTCCGGAACCCCTAGAAGGACCCATCATCTCCGATGTGACGGAAGTTTCCCAGTCCAGCCCCTCGGTGTCCCCGTGCCCCAGCCTGGAGGACAGGTGAGTCTCTGATTGGATGAAGGGGCGGGGTCCTGTACTGTACATTGGACAGACTCTGATGTCATGTCTCCTCCTCCTCCTCGCAGTCCTGTGATCCTCATCAAGGAAGAGCCGTCCTCCCCCAGCAGCCCCGCCCTCAGTGAGCGCAGCCCCGCCCTCAGTGAGCACAGCCCGGTGTCACAGGAGGAGAACGTTCTGTCACCTTCCACCTTCATCAACTCCATTCTCCAGGAGAACGAATCCAGCGAAGGGACCGCCAAAGAGGGAGGAGCTGCCCCGCCTCCACAGCCCTGCCTAAGTGTGGCCCGGCTGGACAAGTGAGTGAGACTGACCGCACACTGCTACGGTGTAAGTGTGCAACCATAGATTGGAGGATCATACTGACCGCACACTGCTACGGTGTAAGTGTGCAATCATAGATTGGAGGATCATACTGACTGCACACTGCTGTGGCGGCCCGTTGGGTGGGTGGATGGGGCCCTACTGAGGGCTGCTGTTGGGTGGGTGGATGGGGCCTCGCTGAGGGCTGCTGTTGGGTGGGTGGATGGGGCCTCGCTGAGGGCTGCTGTTGGGTGGGTGGATGGGGCCCTACTGAGGGCTGCTGTTGGGTGGGTGGATGGGGCCCCGCTGGGGGTTGGTGTTGGGTGGGTGGTCGAGGCCCGGCGGGGGTTGGGTGGGTGAACGGGGCCCAGCGGGGGGTTGGTGTTGGGTGGGTGGTCGAGGCCCGGCGGGGGTTGGGTGGGTGAACGGGGCCCAGCGGGGGGTTGGTGTTGGGTGGGTGGTCGAGGCCCGGCGGGGGTTGGGTGGGTGAACGGGGCCCAGCGGGGGGTTGGTGTTGGGTGGGTGGTCGAGGCCCGGCGGGGGTTGGGTGGGTGAACAGGGCCCAGCGGGGGGTTGGTGTTGGGTGGGTGGTCGAGGCCCGGCGGGGGTTGGGTGGGTGAACGGGGCCCAGCGGGGGGCTGTTGAATGGATGGGTCTCCACTGGGGGTTGGTGTTGGGTGGGTGGACGGGGCCCCGCTGTGACATCATCCAGTGCTGTTCCTCTCTCTCTGTGCTGTGTAGTGGGGGGGACACGGGGCCCCTCTGCTGTTCCTCTCTCTGTGCTCTCCCCATACTCTTATGTTTGTCTCTTTCAGCATCACTTGCAGTCGGCAGATGTCAGAAGTGTCCCGTCTATTACCCAGCGCCACCTGCTGCTCATCCTCCTCACTGCAGAGCAGAAGCGAGCCTGGGTTAGATCTGTTTTTTTTCTGGGCTCTTAGGGGTCCCTTTTATTCTGTCCAATACACACCGGATCGCTGCCAAACTCTCCACCCTCTCCTGTGTCTGGGGTCACCAATTCACTACAACTGTTCCCTGTATCCTCCCTGTATTATACTCTTCATTATTTCTTCACTATCCTCCCTTCTCTCCTCTCCCCTTTTTTTTCTTCTTCTCTCATATTCCTCTCTTCCTTCTCTCTCTCTCTCTCTCTCTCTCTCTCTCTCTCTCTCTCTCTCTCTCTCTCTCTCTCTCTCTCTCTCTCTCTCTCTCTCTCTCTCTCTCTCTCTCTCTCTCTCTCTCTCTCTCGTTGTAGACTCTCTCTCTCTCTCTCTCTCTCTCTCTCTCTCTCTCTCTCTCGTTGTAGACTCTCTCTCTCTCTCTCTCTCTCTCTCTCTCTCTCTCTCTCTCTCTCTCTCGTTGTAGAATCTCTCTCTCTCTCTCTCTCTCTCTCTCTCTCGTTGTAGACTCTCTCTCTCTCTCTCTCTCTCTCTCTCTCTCTCTCTCTCTCTCTCTCTCTCTCTCTCTCTCTCTCTCTCTCCTAGACTCTCTCTCTCTCTCTCCTAGACTCTCTCTCTCTCTCTCCTAGACTCTCTCTCTCTCTCTCTCTCTCTCTCTCTCTCTCTCTCTCTCTCTCTCTCTCTCTCTCTCTCTCCTAGACTCTCTCTCTCTCTCTCTCTCTCTCTCTCTCTCCCCTAGACTCTCTCTCTCTCTCTCTCCCCTAGACTCTCTCTCTCTCTCTCTCCCCTAGACTCTCTCCCATATATAGAGGCACATATTGGGGGGATGGGTCGGTGGGCTGCCAGGGAAGATTGCCGTATGAAATGGCCAATTCTTCAGTCACATAAAACTCGGCCATAGAAAGCGGTGCATTCTGGGTAATGAGAAGGTTCTGGGTAAATACCGATCACATGATATGGGGAGCGATTGATCGATTATGTTGGTCATGCTCAGATACTTGCAGCCCTCAGACCACGCCTCTTTTTTTCCTGTATTCTAATCTCACAAGCCCTCCTCACCCCTCTTTAGCCCCTCCTCCTGGTCCCGCCCCTCCTCCTGGTCCCGCCCCTCCTCCTGGTCCCGCCCCCCATGTCCTCTCCTATGTTATTTTCAGCTTTTCATGTTCTGATCGCCTTTCTCCTCCTCCTCAGGAACGACCTGAATGACCACGTGGACGTCATTGACTCGGGTCTGGACAGTCTGCAGAGCATCTTCAACACCCACAACTTCAGTGTGGACTCCGGAGCCCTCCTGGACGTGAGTACCCCCCCCCCATAGCAGTGCGTGTCCCCTCCTATAGTAGTGTCTCCCCCTATACCAGCATGTGTTGCCCCCCCCCCCCATAGAAGCGCGTGTCCCCTCCTATAGTAGTGTCTCCCCCTATACCAGCATGTGTTCCCGCCCCCCCCATAGCAGCACGTGTCCCCTCCTATAGTAGTGTCTCCCCCTATACCAGCATGTGTTCCCGCCCCCCCCATAGCAGCGCGTGTCCCCTCCTATAGTAGTGTCTCCCCCTATACCAGCATGTGTTCCCGCCCCCCCCATAGCAGCGCGTGTCCCCTCCTATAGTAGTGTCTCCCCCTATACCAGCATGTGTTCCCGCCCCCCCCATAGCAGCACGTGTCCCCTCCTATAGTAGTGTCTCCCCCTATACCAGCATGTGTTCCCGCCCCCCCCATAGCAGTGCGTGTCCCCTCCTATAGTAGTGTCTCCCCCTATACCAGCATGTGTTCCCGCCCCCCCCATAGCAGCACGTGTCCCCTCCTATAGTAGTGTCTCCCCCTATACCAGCATGTGTTCCCGCCCCCCCCCATAGCAGTGCGTGTCCCCTCCTATAGTAGTGTCTCCCCCTATACCAGCATGTGTTCCCGCCCCCCCCATAGCAGTGCGTGTCCCCTCCTATAGTAGTGTCTCCCCCTATACCAGCATGTGTTGCACCCCTATAGCAAGGTTTGTGTCCCCGCAGGGCCCTCTTTCCGAGCCGCAGCCGGTGCACCACCATGAAGTGTTTACAAACACTGTGCCTGGCTGGTGCGGTGTAGTAGTGTAAGGCTACGAGGCGTGTACTGACCACCATTACCCTTCTTCCCGCACGCTACGAGGTGTGTACTGACCACCACTACCCTTCTTCCCGCACGCTACGAGGTGTGTACTGACCACCATTACCCTTCTTCCCGCACGCTACGAGGTGTGTACTGACCACCATTACCCTTCTTCCCGCACGCTACGAGGTGTGTACTGACCACCACTACCCTTCTTCCCGCACGCTACGAGGTGTGTACTGACCACCATTACCCTTCTTCCCGAAGCCTAAGAGGTGTGTACTGACCACCACTACCCTTCTTCCCGCACGCTACGAGGTGTGTACTGACCACCACTACCCTTCTTCCCGCACCCTACGAGGTGTGTACTGACCACCACTACCCTTCTTCCCGCACGCTACGAGGTGTGTACTGACCACCACTACCCTTCTTCCCGCATGCTATGAGGTGTGTACTGACCACCACTACCCTTCTTCCCGAAGCCTAAGAGGTGTGTACTGACCACCACTACCCTTCTTCCCGCACCCTACGAGGTGTGTACTGACCACCACTACCCTTCTTCCCGCACCCTACGAGGTGTGTACTGACCACCCCTACCCTTCTTCCCGCACCCTACGAGGTGTGTACTGACCCCCACTACCCTTCTTCCCGCACCCTACGAGGTGTGTACTGACCACCACTACCCTTCTTCCCGCATGCTATGAGGTGTGTACTGACCACCACTACCCTTCTTCCCGAAGCCTAAGAGGTGTGTACTGACCACCACTACCCTTCTTCCCGCACCCTACGAGGTGTGTACTGACCACCACTACCCTTCTTCCCGCACCCTACGAGGTGTGTACTGACCACCACTACCCTTCTTCCCGCACGCTATGAGGTGTGTACTGACCACCACTACCCTTCTTCCCGCACGCTACGAGGTGTGTACTGACCACCACTACCCTTCTTCCCAAAGCCTAAGAGGTGTGTACTGACCACCACTACCCTTCTTCCCGAAGCCTAAGAGGTGTGTACTGACCACCACTACCCTTCTTCCCGCACCCTACGAGGTGTGTACTGACCACCATTACCCTTCTTCCCGCACGCTACGAGGTGTGTACTGACCACCATTACCCTTCTTCCCGCACCCTACGAGGTGTGTACTGACCACCCCTACCCTTCTTCCCGCACGCTACGCGGTGTGTACTGACCACCACTACCCTTCTTCCCGCACGCTACGAGGTGTGTACTGACCACCACTACCCTTCTTCCCGCACGCTACGAGGTGTGTACTGACCACCCCTACCCTTCTTCCCGCACCCTACGAGGTGTGTACTGACCACCATTACCCTTCTTCCCGCACCCTACGAGGTGTGTACTGACCACCACTACCCTTCTTCCCGCACGCTACGAGGTGTGTACTGACCACCACTACCCTTCTTCCCAAAGCCTAAGAGGTGTGTACTGACCACCACTACCCTTCTTCCCAAAGCCTAAGAGGTGTGTACTGACCACCACTACCCTTCTTCCCAAAGCCTAAGAGGTGTGTACTGACCACCACTACCCTTCTTCCCAAAGCCTAAGAGGTGTGCACTGACCCTTCCCCAATCCCTGGACTAAGGGGTGTGTCTCACGAGTCTCCTCCTTCTCTTGCAGCTCTTCAGTCCGGCTCTGAGTGGGCTGGAACTTCCGCTTACCGACCTGGACTCCAGCCTGGCCAGTGTGAGTATAGGGGAGGAGGAGCCAATAACCCAGATATACCCCCCCCCTCACTGTTCCATGAGTCCCATTTCTGTGTTCCTAAAGTGACTCCATCCTGAAAGTGAAAGTGTCACCGCAGATTGTTCCTGCAAAGAAGAATCTCCTGAATCCAACCTTTGTGGGGGTGTCAGGTTTCGTGTCATCCCCCCCCCCCCCCCCATGTTGTGTAACCTGTAATTGGGTGCTCCGGGAAGAGGCGGGTTCAGGAGACTTTTTGGGGGACAATCTCTGTTTTGCCCACTGACAAAGAAACGATCGGCCTCTATAATTTTATTGGTCGGTTTATTAGAACAGTGAGAGAATCGCAACAAAAATATCCAGAAAAACGCATTTCATAAAAGTTATAAATTGATTTGCATTTTAATGAGTGGAATAAGTATGTGAACCCCCCAATCAATCAGCAAGATTTCTGTCTCCCAGGTGTCTTCAATACAAGTAACAAGCTGAGATTAGGAGAACTCTCTCTTAAAGGGAGTGCTCCTATTCTCAGCTTGTTACCTGTATAAAAGACACCTGTCCACAGAATCATTCAATCAGATTCCAATCTCTCCACCAAGACCGAAGATCTGTCCAAGGATGTCGGGGAGAAGATTGGAGATCTACACAAGGCTGGAATGGGCTACAAGACCCTCGCCAAGCATCTTGGTGGGAGGAGACAACAGCTGGTGGGAGGAGACAACAGCTGGTGGGAGGAGACAACAGCTGGTGGGATTATTCACTAATGGAGGAAACACAAAATAACGGTCACTCTCCTCAGTCCGGGGCTCCATACAAGATCTCCCCTCCTGGAGAATCAATGATCATGAGAACGGCGAGGAATCCGCCCAGAACTACACGGGAGAATCTTCTCACTGATCTCCGCTGGGACCATCGTCACCAAGTAAACAATCGGTGACACACTACACCGGGAGGGACTGGAATCCTGCAGCCCCCGCAAGGTCCCCCTGCTCAGGAAATCACATGACAGCCCCCCGTCTGATGTCTGATAATCAACATCTGAATGATTCAGAGGAGAACTGGGGGGAGGGGTTGTGGTCAGAGGAGACCAAAATCCAGATCTTTGGCATCAACTCAACTCTCCGTGTTTGGAGGAGGAGGAAGGCTGCCTATGACCCCCAAGAACACCATTCCCCCCACCGTCATCCATGGAGAACACCATCCCCCCACCGTCATCTGTGGAGAACACCATCCCCCCACCGTCATCTGTGGAGAACACCATCCCCCCACCGTCATCTGTGGAGAACACCATCCCCCACCGTCATCCGTGGAGAACACCATCCCCCCACCGTCATCTGTGGAGAACACCATCCCCCCACCGTCATCCATGGAGAACACCATCCCCCCACCGTCATCTGTGGAGAACACCATCCCCCCACCGTCATCTGTGGAGAACACCATCCCCCCACCGTCATCCGTGGAGAACACCATCCCCCACCATCATACATGGAGAACACCATCCCCCACCGTCATCCGTGGAGAACACCATCCCCCCACCGTCATCCGTGGAGAACACCATCCCCCACCATCATACATGGAGAACACCATCCCCCACCGTCATCCGTGGAGAACACCATCCCCCCACCGTCATCCGTGGAGAACACCATCCCCCCACCGTCATCTGTGGAGAACACCATCCCCCCACCGTCATCCGTGGCGAACACCATCCCCCCACCGTCATCCGTGGAGAACACCATCCCCCCACCGTCATCCGTGGAGAACACCATCCCCCCCACCGTCGTCCGTAGAGAACACCATCCCCCCCCCCACCGTCATCTGTGGAGAACACCATCCCCCCACCGTCATCCGTGGAGAACACCATCCCCCCCCCCCCCACCGTCGTCCGTAGAGAACACCATCCCCCCCACCGTCGTCCGTAGAGAACACCATCCCCCCCCACCGTCGTCCGCGGAGAACACCATCCCCCCCACCGTCGTCCGTAGAGAACACCATCCCCCCCACCGTCGTCCGCGGAGAACACCACCCCCCCCCACCGTCATCCGTGGAGAACACCATCCCCCCCCCCACCGTCGTCAGTGGAGAACACCACCCCCCCCCCACCGTCGTCAGTGGAGAACACCATCCCCCCCCACCGTCGTCAGTGGAGAACACCATCCCCCCCCCCACCGTCGTCAGTGGAGAACACCATCCCCCCCCCCACCGTCATCCGTGGAGAACACCATCCCCCCCCCCACCGTCATCCGTGGAGAACACCATCCCCCCCACCGTCGTCCGCGGAGAACACCACCCCCCCCCCACCGTCATCCGTGGAGAACACCATCCCCCCCCCCACCGTCGTCAGTGGAGAACACCATCCCCCCCCCACCGTCGTCAGTGGAGAACACCATCCCCCCCCACCGTCGTCAGTGGAGAACACCACCCCCCCCCCCCACCGTCGTCAGTGGAGAACACCATCCCCCCCCCCCACCGTCATCCGTGGAGAACACCCCCCCCCCCCCCACCGTCATCCGTGGAGAACACCATCCCCCCCACCGTCATCCGTGGAGAACACCCCCCCCCCCCCACCGTCATCCGTGGAGAACACCGTCATCCGTGGAGAACACCATCTCCCCCCCCCCCCATTGTCGTCCGTGGAGAACACCGTCCCCCCCCCCCCCATTGTCGTCCGTGGAGAACACCATCCCCCCCACCGTCATCCGTGGAGAACACCATCCCCCCCCCCCCACCGTCATCCGTGGAGAACATCCCCCCCCCCCCACCGTCATCCGTGGAGAACACCATTCCCCCCCAAGGCAAAAGGAGGGGCTCAAGAAGAAGCACATGAAGATCCTGGAGTGGCCCAGCCAGTCTCCAGACCTTAATCCCATAGAAAATTCGAGTTACCAAACATCAGCCTAGAAACCTTAATGACTTGGAGAGGATCTGCAAAGAGGAGAAAATCCCTCCTGAGATGTGTGAGAACCTGGAGGCCAACTCCAAGAAACGTCTGACCTCTGTGACCCCCAACAAGGGATTCTCCACCAATCGCCAAGTCACGTTCTGTGAGGGGTTCACATACTTATTTCACTCATTAAAAGGCAAATCAATTTATAACTTTTATGAAATGTGTTTTTCTGGATATTTTTATTCTCTCCCTGTTATAATAATCCGACCAATAAAATTACAGAGACCGATCGTTTTTGTCACAATTGGCAGCCAATCAAATACCATTTTTCCCTCGCTGTATGTAAGTGGCCGCGTTGCTGTGACGTGGAGCCGTGCTATCACCCATCTCCCGTGTGATTGGCTCATTGTTTTCCCAGAACCCCTCCCCCGTCCCTAGATAGTGATGCTGCAATGACCCTCCTCTGTCTGCGGTGCGGTGCATCCACTGGGACTGGTCATGTGATTGTATCGGACACGCCCCCTCACTCTGTGCAATAAAGTGTCCGGGAGAAGACTGGGTGGAGTCTCTGTGTATGGGTGGAGCCTCAGGCAGTATGGACAGTCTCGGTGTCCCCATGGTGTCCCCATGGGCGGCGGCATGTGGACAGTGACATTGCTGGTTGGATGACGGATGGTAATTTGTACTTCTGGTGTTGCAGATCCAGGATCTCCTGTCTTCCCAGGATCAGCGATCGTCTGACACCGACCCAGAAGATGCCGGTATGACCTCTCTGTCTGCTGTGTGTAGAAATCGGCAGCGATTGGGGTGGAGAGATTGAATGCAGAGTGGCAGCGATTGGGGGGGGGGGGTGGAGAGGGACAGTGATGGGGTGCAGAGGGGTTGGAGAGTGGCAGCGATGGGGTGGGGGGGTGGAGAGTGGCAGCGATGGGGTGGGGGGGTGGAGAGATTGAATGCAGAGTGGCAGCAATTGGGGGGGGGGGAGGTGGAGAGGGACAGTGATGGGGTGCAGAGTGGTTGGAGAGTGGCAGCGATGGGGTGGGGGGGTGGAGAGTGGCAGCGATGGGGTGGGGGGGTGGAGAGATTGAATGCAGAGTGGCAGCGATTGGGGGGGGGGGAGGTGGAGAGGGACAGTGATGGGGTGCAGAGTGGTTGGAGAGTGGCAGCGATGGGGTGGGGGGGTGGAGAGGGACAGTGATGGGGTGCAGAGTGGTTGGAGAGTGACAGCAAATGGGGGGGGGGGGGTGGAGAGGGACAGTGATGGGGTGCAGAGTGGTTGGAGAGTGGCAGCGATGGGGTGGGGGGGGGGAGAGTGGCAGCGATGGGGTGGAGAGTGGCAGCGATGGGGTGGAGAGTGGCAGCGATGGGGGGGTGGTGGGGAGTGGCAGCAGCTTGGATGTGATGTTTGTATAATGAGCCAGAACTGGTGCGTCTTCTAGAAGGGGGGGTGGAGAGTGGCAGCGATTGGGGGGGATGGAGAGTGGCAGCGATGGGGTGGAGAGTGGCGGGGGGGGGGGAGAGGGACAGTGATGGGGTGCAGAGTGGTTGGAGAGTGGCAGCTATTGGGGGGGCGGTGGAGAGTGGAGAGTGGGGGGTGGTGGGGAGTGGCAGCAGCTTGGATGTGATGTGTGTATAATGAGCCAGAACTGGTGCGTCTTCTATAAGGGGGGTGGAGAGTGGCAGCGATGGGGTGGGGGGGTGGAGAGTGGCAGCGTTGGTGGGGGGGGGGGGGGGAGTGGCAGCAGCTTGGATGTGATGTGTGTATAATGAGCCAGAACTGGTGTGTCTTCTATAAGGGGGGGGTGGGGAGTGGCAGCGTTGGGGGGTGGAGAGTGGCAGCGATGGGGTGGAGAGTGGCAGCGTTGGGGGGGGGGGGGAGTGGCAGCAGCTTGGATGTGATGTGTGTATAATGAGCCAGAACTGGTGTGTCTTCTATAAGGGGGGGGTGGGGAGTGGCAGCGTTGGGGGGTGGAGAGTGGCAGCGATGGGGTGGAGAGTGGCAGCGTTGGGGGGGGGGGGGGGGGGGGAGTGGCAGCAGCTTGGATGTGATGTGTGTATAATGAGCCAGAACTGGTGCGTCTTCTATAAGGGGGGTGGAGAGTGGCAGCGATGGGGTGGGGGGGTGGAGAGTGGCAGCGTTGGTGGGGGGGGGGGGGGGAGTGGCAGCAGCTTGGATGTGATGTGTGTATAATGAGCCAGAACTGGTGTGTCTTCTATAAGGGGGGGGGTGGGGAGTGGCAGCGTTGGGGGGTGGAGAGTGGCAGCGATGGGGTGGAGAGTGGCAGCGTTGGGGGGGGGGGGGAGTGGCAGCAGCTTGGATGTGATGTGTGTATAATGAGCCAGAACTGGTGTGTCTTCTATAAGGGGGGGGTGGGGAGTGGCAGCGTTGGGGGGTGGAGAGTGGCAGCGATGGGGTGGAGAGTGGCAGCGTTGGGGGGGGGGGGGGGGGGAGTGGCAGCAGCTTGGATGTGATGTGTGTATAATGAGCCAGAACTGGTGTGTCTTCTATAAGGGGGGGGTGGGGAGTGGCAGCGTTGGGGGGTGGAGAGTGGCAGCGATGGGGTGGGGGGGTGGAGAGTGGCAGCGTTGGGGGGGGGGGGGGGGAGTGGCAGCAGCTTGGAGGTGATGTGTGTATAATGAGCCAGAACTGGTGTGTCTTCTATAAGGGGGGGGTGGGGAGTGGCAGCGTTGGGGGGTGGAGAGTGGCAGCGTTGGGGGGTGGAGAGTGGCAGCGATGGGGTGGGGGGGTGGAGAGTGGCAGCGTTGGGGAGGGGGAGTGGCAGCGTTGGTGGAGTGGCAGCTTTGGGCGGGGGGGAGTGGCAGCAGCTTGGATGTGATGTGTGTATAATGAGCCAGAACTGGTGCGTCTTCTATAAGGGGGGGGGGGGGGGGAGAGTGGCAGCGTTGGGGGGGTGGTGAGTGGCAGCGTTGGGGGGAGTGGCAGCTTTGGGCGGGGGGGAGTGGCAGCAGCTTGGATGTGATGTGTGTATAATGAGCCAGAACTGGTGCGTCTTCTATAAGGGGGGGGTGGAGAGTGGCAGCGTTGGGGGGGGGGGGGGGGTGGGGAGTGGCAGCGTTGGGGGGTGGGGAGTGGCAGCGTTGGGGGGTGGAGAGTGGCAGCGTTGGGGGAGTGGCAGCTTTGGGCGGGGGGAGTGGCAGCAGCTTGTATGTGATGTGTGTATAATGAGCCAGAACCGGCGCGTCTTCTATAAGGGGGGGTGGAGAGTGGCAGCGTTGGGGGGGGGGGGGGGGGGGAGAGTGGCAGCGTTGGGGGGGGGGGGGGGAGTGGCAGCGTTGGGGGGGAGTGGCAGCGTTGGGCGGGGGGGAGTGGCAGCAGCTTGGATGTGATGTGTGTGTATAATGAGCCAGAACCGCTGCGTCTTCTATAAGGGGGGGTGGAGAGTGGCAGCGTTGGGGGTGGAGAGTGGCAGCGTTGGGGGTGGAGAGTGGCAGCGTTGGGGGGTGGAGAGTGGCAGCGTTGGGGGTGGCAGAGTTGGGTGTGGGGGGGGTGGAGAGTGGAGATGTGATGTGTGTATAATGAGCCAGAACCGCTGCGTCTTCTATACGGTGAGATCTGACGGTCTGTCTCCCCTCCCCTCCCCCAGGAAAGCAGATCGTACATTACACGGGGCAGCCGGTTATCCTGATGAACTCGGCCGGCTCGGATCTTCCCATTCTTTTGGAGTTGGAGGATGAGGAGGACCCCACCCTCTCCCTCCTGTCCTGGGGCTCTCAGAACAAGTCCGGGGGGTCGGGGGTCTGAGGGACGGCGCCCCCTGCAGGATGGTATAGTGACTGCTTCTCTCTCCCGGGACAATGGATTCTGATATTGCGGCTTTCCTTCTCTGCTGTGTTGAGGCGTCGCATCGCCGCTGCCATGACCTGGTTGTGTGTGCGTGGCGCTGCCCCTGTGTGCTGGGTGTACCGCTGGAGGATCGGGGTCTATGAGGACAGAGCAGACCGGCTCCCCGAGACTCCGAGGTTACAAGGAATCCTCCTCACCCCCGCTCTCCAATCACGAAGAGGTGGCATTGCGGCTTCGCACTAAATACTGTCTGATGTCATCGTCTACCCGTCATCTGATCGTTGCCATGGTCACACATTCTGTCTACATTGCCTGATACCACTGTCACTTTATGCTATAAGACACGAGTTACACTGCACCGGGACTTGGAGGGCCCGGACCCCACTGAGCTGGGGGTATGTGACCCCTAAAGACCTAGGAGGGCCTGGCCCCCCACTGACCTGGGGGTATGGGACCCCTAAAGACCCAGGAGGGCCTGGACCCCACTAATGTGGGGGTATGTGATCCATGAAGGCCTTGAATGGCCCGGACCCAGCTACCATGGGGGGTATGTGACCCCTGAAGACCTGTGAGGGCCCAGACCCAACTAACCTGGGGATATGCAAGACCTGGGAGGGCCCGGACCCCACTAACCTGGGTGTATGTTGCTCCTAAAGACCTGGGAGGGCCCGGACCCCACTAACCTGGGGATATGTGACCCTGGGAGGGCCCGGACCCCACTAACCTGGGGGTATGCAAGACCTGGGAGGGCCCAGGGGTATGTGGCTCCTAAAGACCTGGGAAGGCCCGGACTTCAATAACCTGGGGGTATGTGACCCTGGGAGGGCCCGGACCCCACTCACCTGGGGGTATGTGACCCCCTGAAGGCCTGGACCCCACTAACCTGGGGGTATGTGACCCCTGAAGACCTGGGAGGGCCCGGATCCCACTAACGTGTGTGTGACCCTACACAGCACTAGCGCAGAGACTGGGAGAAGATTTGGTGTCTGGGTGGGCTCGAACCTCACTAGCAAGTAGTGTATCTGATCCCCAAAGGGTTGGAAGGGACAGGACCCCACTACCAAGTGTATGTGACCCCCTGCAGGTCCCTAGGAAGGGCTGGGATCCCCTATCATGAGCGTATGTGACCCCTGAAAGTTTGGAAGGAACAGGACCCAGCATGAGTATGTGACCCCCCCCCAAAGACCTTAAACGGCTGCCCCCGGCCAACATAGGAATTCCTGGAAGGGCTGGGACCCCACTAACAGTGTGACCCCTAAAAACCTGTAAGAATCGGGATCCCACTACTATGATTGTATATGACAACTTAAGATCTGGGAGGGCCAGGACCCCACTAACAGTGTGACCCTGAAAGAGCTGGAACCCTACTAAAGACCTAGGAGGGCCAGGACCCCACTAACAGTGTGACCCTGAAAGAGCTGGGACCCTACTAACAGTGTGACCCTGAAAGAGCTGGGACCCCACTAAAGACCTAGGAGGGCCGGGACCCCACTAACAGTGTGACCCTGAAAGAGCTGGGACCCTACTAAAGACCTAGTGGGGTCCCGGCCTTCCTAACAGTGTGACCCTGAAAGAGCTGGGACCCCACTAAAGACCCAGGAGGGCCGGGACCCCACTATTGTGACCCCTGAGAATGATATTAAGGCGATCACATATCTGTGTTGTGTAGAGCAATACAATGGCAGCCATTATTGGGGGGGGGGGGAGAATTGGACACGGAGGATGGGGGTGGGGATAGTTCTGCAGGGTCCACACAGGTCTAAGCACTTTAGTGTGCACAGCAGCGATGGATGCTTCTCTGTGGTCCGGGACCCGGCACGACGTGGGTCTAGCCTTCGCACACAATGCACTCGACGCCAGGGGGTGCAGTTGAGATGTACGTACAGCAGATGGCGGCGGAAGGCTGTGATTGGCAGTCGGTGGGTGGGGGCGGGGTTCAGCTTGGCTCGGAGATATATTTGTATATTACACTCTGACCTGTTTATAGTGAGTTGTATTTTGGATTTTTATGAATAATCTTCTGTGTATAAATATACATTGTGTACAAACTCCATGTGTCCGCACTGCTCACTGACATGGGGGGGGGGGTTACCCTGTGTGAGAGGGAGGGGTGATGTTACCCTTTGGCGAAGGAGGTTTGATTGGGGGGGGGGGGTATCCTGGATGAGGAGGGGTGGTTTGGGAGGGGGGGTAGCCTGGAAGACGGGGGTGGTTTGGGAGGGGGGGTAGCCTGGAAGACGGGGGTGGTTTGGGAGGGGGGGGATAGCCTGGAAGAGGGGGGTGGCTTGGGAGGGGGGGGGTAGCATGGAAGACGGGGGTGGTTTGGGAGGGGGGGGTAGCATGGAAGACGGGGGTGGTTTGGGAGGGGGAGTTATCCTGGACGATGAAGAAAAAGGACTTTGTATGAGGAGATTACACTTTGAGGAGAAGGAGGTTTTGAAGGATGGGGGGGGGGGGTCATCATGGAGGAGGAGGTTGAGGTTTGATGGGCTGCTTATCCTGGATGAGGGGGGGGGGGGTTATCCTGGATAAGCAAGGAAGAACTTTGTATGAGGAGGAGGGGGGTGAGATTACACTTTGAGAAAGAGGTTCAGAGGGGTGGGGGGTCATCCTGGGAGGAGGAGGCGGCTTGGGGGGATCATCCTGGATGAAGAGGAGACGGTTTGGGGGGGTCATCCTGGATGAAGAGGAGACGGTTTGGGGGGGTCATCCTGGATGAAGAGGAGACGGTTTGGGGGGGTCATCCTGGATGAAGAGGAGACGGTTTGGGGGGGTCATCCTGGATGAGGAGTAGGTTTGATGGGCTGCTTATCCTGGATGAGGAGGGTTTTTTTGGGGGGGGGGTCATTCTGGATGTGGAGGGGGTTTGGGGGGGTCATCCTGTAGGAGTAGGTTTGATGGGCTGCTTATCCTGGATGAGGAGGAGGTTTGGGGGAGGGGGTCATCCTGGATGAATAGGGGTTTTGGGGGTGGGGAGTTATCCTGGATGAAGAGAAGGAGGTTTGATGGGCTGCTTATCCTGGATGAGGAGGGTTTTTTTTGGGGGGGGGGGGGGGTCATTCTGGATGTGTAGGAGGTTTGGGGGGTCATCCTGGAGGAGTAGGTTTGATGGGCTGCTTATCCTGGATGAGGAGGAGGTTTGGGGGAGGGGGTCATCCTGGATGAATAGGGGTTTTGGGGGGTGGGGAGTTATCCTGGATGAGGAGGAGGTTTGATGGGCAGCTTATCCTGGATGAGGAGGGTTTTTTTTGGGGGGGGGGTCATTCTGGATGTGGAGGGGGTTTGGGGGGGTCATCCTGTAGGAGTAGGTTTGATGGGCTGCTTATCCTGGATGAGGAAGAGGTTTGGGGGAGGGGGTCATCCTGGATGAATAGGGGTTTTGGGGGTGGGGTGTTATCCTGGATGAAGAGAAGGAGGTTTGATGGGCTGCTTATCCTGGATGAGGAGGGTTTTTTTTGGGGGGGGGGGTCATTCTGGATGTGGAGGGGTCATCCTGTAGGAGTAGGTTTGATGGGCTGCTTATCCTGGATGAGGAGGAGGTTTGGGGGAGGGGGTCATCCTGGATGAATAGGGGTTTTGGGGGTGGGGAGTTATCCTGGATGAGGAGTAGGTTTGATGGGCTGCTTATCCTGGATGAGGAGGGTTTTTTTTTGGGGGGGGGGTCATTCTGGATGTGGAGGGGGTTTGGGGGGGTCATCCTGTAGGAGTAGGTTTGATGGGCTGCTTATCCTGGATGAGGAGGAGGTTTTGGGAGGGGGGGGGGTTATCCTGGATGAGGAGGAGATGGTTTGATGGGCAGCTTATCCAGGATGAGGAGGTTTTGGGGGTGGGTTGGGTTATCCTGGATGAGGAGGAGGTGGTTTGGGGGGGGGGGGTTATCCTGGACAAGGAAGGACTTTGTATGAGGGGGGGGGGGTGTTACCCTGGATGAGAAGAAAGGAAGAATAGATTTACCCTGTATGAGGAGGATGGGGGGCAGCGGGTGTTACCCTGGATGAGGAGGAAGAATGGATTTACCTTGTATGAGGAAGCGGTTGGGGGGATTACTCTGTATGAGGAGGATGGGGGGCAGCGGGGGTTACCCTGGATGAGGAGGAAGAATGGATTTACCTTGTATGAGGAAGCGGTTGGGGGGATTACCCTGTATGAGGAGGATGGGGGGCAGTGGGGGTTACCCTGTATGAGGAGGATGGGGGGCAGCGGGGGTTACCCTGGATGAGGAGAAAGAATGGATTTACCTTGTATGCGGAGGGTGGTGGTGGGGAAGGTTACCCCGGTGAAGGGGGATTACGCCACTCTTTATAAGGTGGGAGTCGCACCCCCCCTCCTCCAGCTGCCAGGTCAGACATTTTGTTTTAGTAAATCGGAGGACTCGAGGAATAAACTTGCTGAAACATTTATTACAATTAACAGATTATTGATCTACAGAATACGTCACATTCAGGCGAATGATCATCATCTCCTCCAGGAAGCCGGGGGACTCCGCCCTAAATTGTGATTGATTCCTGGGAGCACAAAGAGGAACATGGGGATCAACACTTCTAATTTCTCCACAAGGTGGCGACACTTCCTTGCCACCATGCTAGCTAAAGGTCTCCGCTCCGCCCAGACGTGTTGCGGAATATCACAATGTCCTTTACATATCGTAGCCGGTGGTCTCCTTCAGTATATAAATATATGTATGTTCCTTGTATGGTGGGGTATACATTCTGGGGTATGTTCCTTGTATGGTGGGGTATACATTCTGGGGCATGTTCCTTGTATGGTGGGGTATACATTCTGGGGTATGTTCCTTGTATGGTGGGGTATACATTCTGGGGTATGTTCCTTGTATGGTGGGGTATACATTCTGGGGTATGTTCCTTGTATGGTGGGGTATACATTCTGGGGTATGTTCCTTGTATGGTGGGGTATACATTCTGGGGTATGTTCCTTGTATGGTGGGGTATACATTCTGGGGTATGTTCCTGGCACTCATCAGAGCTGAGGAAGTGGTATTGATATGCTGTGAAATGTCTTCACCATTAATATGATTGACCCCTGCGTTCTATTATTAGTCCTGTGCCAACCCCTCATTCTACATTTGGCTGATCCCCCCCCCCCCCCCATCCTACGTATTGGATGATCTTGACCAGACTGGGTTGACATAGACAGCCCTCATTCTACATATTGGCCGATCTCTGGGCGCCCTGGGTCGGCAAAGACCTCCCATCCTACATATTGGCTGATCTCGCCCCCCCTGAGTTAGCATAGACCGCCCATTCTATGTATTAGATGAGCTCTGCCCCACTGGGTTGGCATAGACCCCCCCATTCTGCATAATGGCTGATAGCCCCCCTGGGTTGGCATAAACCCCCCATTCTATCAGGGATATGCAATTAGCGGACCTCCAGCTGTTGCAAAACTACAAGTCCCATCATGCTTCTGACTCTGGTGTCATGCTTGTGGCTGTCAGAGTCTTGCTATGCCTCATGGGAATTGTAGTTCTGCAACAGCTGGAGGTCCGCTAATTGCATATCCCCGTATTAGATGATCTCGGCCCCACTGGGTTGGCATAGACCCTCCCATTCTACATATTGGCTGATCTCAGCCCTCCTGGGTTGGCATAGACCCCCCCATTCTACATATTGGCTGATCTCAGCCCTCCTGGGTTGGCATAAACCCCCCTATTCTACATATTGGCTGATCTCGGCCCCCCCGGGTTGGCATAGACCCCCCATTCTATGTATTAGATGATCTCTCGGCCCCACTGGGTTGGCATAGACCCCCCCATTCTACATATTGGCTGATCTCAGCCCCCCCTGGGTTGGCATAGACCCCCCATTCTATGTATTAGATGATCTCAGCCCTCCTGGGTTGGCATAGACCCCCCCATTCTACATATTGTCTGATCTCAGCCCCCCTGGGTTGGCATAAACCCCCCCATTCTACATATTGGCTGATCTCAGCCCCCCTGGGTTGGCATAGACCCCCCATTCTATGTATTAGATGATCTCGGCCCCACTGGGTTGGCATAGACCCCCCCCATTTTACATAATGGCTGATCTCTGCCACCCCCCCGGGTTGGCATAGACACCCATTACAGTTCCCGAGTTGTTTTTTTGGCTCCAGAATTGATATTTCCTGCAGGTTGGGGGAGGGTGTATATCCTGCATGCTTTATTGGTTGGATGAAGGCGATGATATCACTGAATGGTCTGCTGGGAATCATCCTCCGTCCTGGGGAGTCCTAGAATTCCAGCTGTGGCTCCTGGAGGCTCAAACACATCTGGCGCAGGATGGAATGGGGGTTGAGAAAAGGGGAATATGAGGCACACGTGTTGGGGAAAGGAAGGGGGTAAGGGTTGGGAGGTCAATGGGCACGATGGTGAATGCTCACTTTCCAGCTGAAAGAGATGAAATAAATTATTATTCCATAAAGAATGACAAAGAATCTTCCCCCACCCACATCTGGTCCAATACGGCATCACCGTCTCTGCCGCTGGGCTGCAGAGGTCCTGGCGGTCATTAAGGACCAGCGGGCAGAAGAATAATATATATTCCATAACATAGAAATGCTTCCAACAAAGAGAGGTACCCAAAGCCAAGACTTTTAGTGTATGGTGGCGCAGGGAAGGAACTCCTGTCAGGTGTCCCTGCTGGTGAGTCGTCTCCCCCCCCTCCATCTAACCATTGCAACCGGCCAAAAGCTGATCAGAAAATCACACATTTTACAAAAGTTACCTTCCAATGGGGGCCCCTAACTTTGGAGAGAGAGATCCCTTCACCTCCTCTTGTGGTTCTAGGAAAGGAAGCGAATCCTTCCAAAGGTAGAAGAAAAAAAAAACCTGGCTGGGATTCCAACCATTCCGTACTCCATGAAAAAAAACCCCACTGTGCTGAGTACAATATAACCATTGGTCGTTCATGGCGTATTATTTAGTAATATGTACGTTTTTCCATTAGCAGACCCAGGATTTGACCCCATGTGTTCTACCCAATGTTCTTTATGAGAAGACTTACAATACAAAAGACTCAATTCAAAAATGGCTGATAAGTTTTTTAACCTGTCGAAAATTCCTTCTGCCCTGAAGCCTTGTCTGGGCTCTGTGCTGGACCCATGGCCATCCCCAGTATGAGGAAAAATAGGGCCTGAACCCTTGTCTGGGCTCTGCGCTGGACCCATGACCATCCCAAGTATGAGGAAAAATAGGGCCTGAAGCCTTGTCTGGGCTCTTCGCTGGACCCATGACCATCCCAAGTATGAGGAAAATAGGGTCTGAAGCCTTGTCTGGGCTCTGCACTGGACCCACGGCCATCCCCAGTATGAGGAAAAATAGGGCCTAAACCCTTGTCTGGGCTCTGCGCTGGACCCATGGCCGTCCCCAGTATGAGGAAAAATAGGGTCTGAAGCCTTGTCTGGGCTCTGCACTGGACCCACGGCCATCCCCAGTATGAGGGAAAAATAGGGCCTGAACCCTTGTCTGGGCTCTGCACTGGACCCACGGCCATCCCCAGTATGAGGAAAAATAGGGCCTGAAGCCTTTTTTCTCTTTCGTTCATAGACGGACACAGCATTCTTTGACATTAGGGTTATATCCGCTTTCACTAGGAGAGTTTAGGCAGAAAAAAAGCACTTAAAGTGTTAACAAACACAAACCTCAGTGCAGCTCCTCCCAGGGGGCGTGGCCCCCCCCCGGTATAACCCACACCCTGCTCTAACAGCCTCAGTTTTTTCCTGCCTAACGTCAGGAGAGTCAGGCACTCTGGAGTTCCTGTACTCTGGAGATTTTTTTCTTGCGATTTTCTCGCTTTTTATTATTTTGTTCCTGCATTTTTGGAATCCTGTGATTCTTCTATCAACAGCCGACTGGGTGACAGGCTGGGTCCTCGGCCCTTGTAGTCCCCCCAGGTTCGGCCTTCGAGCGTGTGCCGGCCCTTAGCTCAGCTTTGGGACGTCCACGACAGGCCCCATTGCTCCAGGGGCGGCCGGGGAACTTCGGTTCTAGGGCACACATATGACCGGTCTCTATGGCCTTGTCACAGTGTGTCTGGCCGACAGCCATGCCGTTTAGCGGACGTTGGATCTGTCTGGGATACCTCCAGCCGGTGGTCGCAGGACGGGTAAGTAGTGGCCTCTTGCTCAGGTAAGTGGTCTGGCCGGAATTTTCCCCTGGGGAGGTCGACTGAGGGTTTGCCCGGCTTTCCTCTCTCCCTTTTTTCCTCTCCCTCCTTCCCAGTTTCTGGGTGACGGCCGTGAGGTAGGGGCCCCGCTTGGGGGGCTCAGTCTGACCTGGGGGCTGCTACTGCTGTGGGTGCTGTGTTTTTCTGGGCTGCCATATGTGCGGAGGGGGTCCTGTGGGCCTGTGTACTGCGTGTGTCACTGGGGCTTTGCTGTGTGTTTTTTTGAAAAAAACGCCATTTTCGGGCGCCATTTTGCCGCTGACGGCGGTGTTTTATGGCGCAGTTGTAATTGCGGCGGCCATTTTCTCGGAGCCCGCAGACATATCGGCGGCCATCTTGATACAGCTCTTGTGCCTAGGATGACGGCGCGTACGGCTCTGCACATTTTCCTTTTGGATGGCGCGGCACAGGCAGCGTTTTTGGCTCTCGGCAGCGGCGGTCTGGTCGGACGGTGAGTCCTCCGGGGGGGGGGTTTCCCTGTTCTCTGTGGCGGCTGGGGGGATGTCCTGTGGAGCCTGCCAGTACTAGGGGATGTTAACCCTTAGTGTCCCTGTTCCTGCGGCCTCCAGGGATGCTGTGCTGGCAGTCCCTGAGGCGTTTTGGGTCAGGATGGGAGTGTTGGAGGGATGTGGGAATTGCACTTGTTCCCCCCTCTGCCTCTCTCTGGGTATTTTTTCTGACAGGGAATCAGGCCTCGCTGAGGCGTCTGGTTTTTGTTTTTTTGTCAGTAGCTGCTGGCTGAAGTCCACACGGACTGTGAGGATGGCCCTGTTTCAGGGTCAGCACTTGATGGTGCTGTTGTTGGGGCTCTTAACACTGCGGTGCGGGTTACCATGGTTAGCTATGGTGGTTTCGGAGGTGGCATCAGTGGTGTCAGTCCCTTTTGGGTTCCGTGCCGCCCCGCACCGCAATATGTGTTTTTTCCTTGTGTTCCATGTCTGGAATATGTTGTGCAAGGATTGGGATCAGTCGCAGGGTACAAAATGCTTTGCTGTCTGTCCCCTCTTTTTTTGGGGAGGATTCCTGTATCAGGGTGTCTCTCTCTCTCTCCCCCCCCGCCCCCTGTGTTCAGCTGGGTAGCTTGTTTTTGAAACAAGGCTGCCACATTACCTGGGGAAGGGGCTCCCGCTTTTGGGGACCCCGCTGATAGGGGTGCTGTGAATGTGGTCGCTCCATATTCACAGCGGGGGGGGGGGGGCGCGGTGGTGAGTCCGGTTTTGGCCGGGACTCTGGTGTCGCAGACGTTTCCCGGACGGGGAGCTGGAGGCGCAGAATGCTTCTATGACCTGCGTGGTCCTG
Organism: Rana temporaria; assembly: GCF_905171775.1. NCBI lineage: Eukaryota > Metazoa > Chordata > Amphibia > Anura > Ranidae > Rana > Rana temporaria. Next base: position 42,703 of record NW_024404467.1, on the reverse strand, counting down.
ACCGACCAGTTGGTACTAGGTCAGATATTTGTCTGTGTGTCGACCCCGGATATGCTCCCCTTGCTCTCCAGGGCATCCGCCTGCGCCATGTTTTCTGCCCTGCCTTGTATGGCTGGGGGTTGGTCTGCGGACGGTCTTTTCAGTAGTCCCTGGTGGTATTGCCCTGTGGGGGTGTACGCAGGGGTGTCTCTGATTGTCATCATAAAGGATGCCACGGGCGGTGTGAGCACTCTGCTCCCGCAATCTAAAAAAGGGTAGGTGCCTCACTGTAGGCGAGGGCCCTCATTTACTGTTCCCCATGCGTTTTTTGGTTTTCGCCCGCCAAGTGCGGCAGGAAAACATTTTCAGGGGGCTAGGACGTCCACTGAGGACACAGGCGCCCCGGGTGCCGCAAGCCCAGCAAGCCTGCTTCCGCTTGGAGGTTTGCCTCCGCTCGCATCTCGGGTGGGGGGCTGGCTCAGCGAATTCGCGGCTCGGTGGAGGTCTCTCCTCTCTGACTGTTGGGGTTGCGAGGTAGTTTCCTCTGAGTGTGAGACAGGATTTCTCTCTTGTCTACCAAACAGGTTTTTTCCCTCCATCCTCTGGCTCGCCGGTTGGCTCTGTCAGGGGCTGTCCAGGATCTTTTGGTCAGGGCAGTGATTGTGCCAGTTCCCTCGTGGAACAGGCTCCGTGGTTTTTCGCCAATCTGTTTTTGGGGTCCCCAAAGGAGGACGGGGTCCGTCCAATCCTGGGCCTCAGGCCTTTGTTTGTTTTTTTGTAAAAGTGCAAACTTTAAGGATGAGGTTTTTCTGGCGTCTTTGGATGCCGTGAACGCGTACCTGCATGTTCCCATATGCTCAAAGCACCAGAGTTTCTGGACTTTGCGGTCAGGGGGGACCATTTTTCATTGTGGCCCTCCCGCTCGGCTTGGTGTCGACACCACAGGTTTTCACCGAGGTGCTCGTTCCGACACTGGCCCGGCTGTGGCAGCGGGGGTTTGTTATTGTGGGATGTCTGTACGACATTCTCCTACGAGCTTCCTCAAGCTCTGAATTAGTGGAGCCATGTCTGTCACGTGTCAGACTCTCCAAGAGTTTGGCTGACTTCTGTTTTGTCCAGAAGTCAGTGTTGGTCCCGTCTCAGGGACTGGAATTCCTGGGACTAGTCCTGGATTCCGCCGGGGCGAAAAAATTTTCTCCTAACGGAAAGAATTCAGACTCTGCAATCTGCTGGGCAGCAGTTGTCGACCTAGTAGTGGTCATCTCTGCGATTCTGCATGAGGGTTCTGGGTCTGACGATGGCCTCTGTCGAGGCGGTTCCGTATGCCAAATTCCACGCCAGGGTGCTACAGAGGGAACTGCTGTCTCGTGGGGACAAGCTTCCGTCATCCCTGGATTACCAGGTTCAGTTGAGTCACCTGGTCCCTGGTGTGGTGGCTGACTTTTCCGGTGCTTCGGGCTGGAAAGGCATTTCTGCCATGTCACTGGACAATGGTCGCGACGGATGCCAGCTTCTCCGGTTGGGGAGGGTTTTTTTTTTTTTTGGGGCACCCAGTCAGCCCTGTGGCGCTGGACTCAGGTGGAGTCCCACCTACCAATCGGTGTCCTGGATCAGGCTTTGCCTTACCTGGTGGTCCCTGGATCTACAGGGCTGACCATTCAGGACCCTGTCCGACAACGCTGTGGCGTACGTCGACCATCTGGGAAGCACACGGAGTTCTGTTGCAGCGACGAGGGTCGCGCACATCCTTCGGTGGGCCGAAAGGTCCGTTCCAGCTCTATCGGCCGTGTACATTCCGGGAGTATGGAATTGGCGGGCCGACTCCTGAGTCGGACTGCGCTAGACCAAGGAGAGTGGTCTCTCCACCCGTAGGGGTTTTCAGTGTCTGTGCCGAAAGTGGGGCACTCCATGCGTGGACCTTCTAGCGTCCCGCCTCAACCGGAAGGTGCCATGTTTTTTGGCCAGGTCAAGGGACCCATGGGCAGACGCGTCAGGCGCGTTGGTGGCTCCTTGGGGTCACTGTCGCCTACTTTAAACCTTCCCTCCTCGGTAGCTTCTTCCTCGACTGCTGCGCAGAGTGGAAGCCGAGGGAATTCTATCAATCCTGATTGCCCCAGATTGGCCGCGTCGCTCATGGTACGCGGACCTGGTGCGTCTGATGGCAGACACCCCCTAGCGTCTTCCCCTGGGGGTTGATCTTCTGTTACAGGGTCCGATCATCCACCCTGTTTTTTACAGCCACTGGCTTAGCGGCGTGGCTGTTGAGAGCCTGGGGCTGTGGGCCCGAGGCCTATTGGGCTTAGTGGTCTCTACCGTGCTGCCTGCACGGAAGTCTACCTCACGTAGGTTTTACATCATACGTGGCGGGCCTGCATCTCTGTGTGTAAGGAGATGAAGTGGCACCCTCGGACATACGTGGTGTCCAGGATTCTGCTGTTTTTTACAGCAGGGAGTGGATCAGGCTCTCGCCTTAAGTACGGTTAGGAGTCAGTTTTCTGCTCTGGCTGTTACTTTCGATGAGCCTTAGCGTCGCACTCCTTGGTGCGTACGTCTGGTCTGGGGGTCTGGCATGTGGCCCCTCCACTACCCCCATGGGACTTGAATTTAGTCCTTTCGGTTCTTCTGGATGCTCCCTTTGTGGACATTCGGGAGGTTTTTTTGTAGAGGTCGACCGATATATCGGTCGGCCGATATATCGGCCGATATTTGGCAGTTTTTAAGAAATCGGCATCGGCCGATTATTGTAAAAAAATCGGCCGATTTTCGGCTGCCGCGCTAAACCCCGCTCCACGAGAAATGAATCCTTCAGCCACGCTGCTGGTAGCCTGCGCGCCGGCCCCTCCCCCCCCCTACCTCGACGGGCTGTAGCAGAAAGCAAACTTGTCACAAGCCCGAGCAGCTGCAGTAGTTGCTTGTCTGCGCAAAGAGATCACAAAAGCTTCCTGCATGCTGGGACGGTGGCGGGATTACTTAACATGGGCTCTAGGCTACGGCAGCCGTAGCCTAGAGCCCATGTTAAGTAATCCCGCCACCGTCCCAGCATGCAGGAAGCTTTTGTGATCTCTTCGCGCAGACAAGCAACTACTGCAGCTGCTCGGGCTTGTGACAAGTTTGCTTTCTGCTACAGCCCGTCGAGGTAGGGGGGGGCGGGGCCGGCGCGCAGGCTACCAGCAGCGTGGCTGAAGGATTCATTTCTCGTGCTGCTGGAGACTGGGGTAATGTACAGTATTCCTATCATCTCTGATAGGTGCCTCGGCTCTCTAGTGATTGTACTCCAACTCACGTGGGAGCTCACAGGTGTCATCCAATGGACAGTGCTGGAGGGAACAGTGTGTACATGTTAGAGCACACACCTCTCCTGTATACACACTCATTTTATCCATCCCCACCCACGGCCAGCTCCATCCATCCACCCCCCTCTACAAAGCATCTCCCACCCACGGCCAGCTCCATCCATCCATCCCCCTTCACAATGCATCCCCCACCCACGGCCAGCTCCATCCATCCATCACCCTTCACAATACATCCCCCACCCACGGCCAGCTCGCTCCATCCATCCATCCCCCTTCACAATGCATCCCCCACCCACGGCCAGCTCCATCCATCCATCCCCCTTCACAATACATCCCCCACCCACGGCCAGCTCCATCCATCCATCCCCCTTCACAATACATCCCCCACCCACGGCCAGCTCGCTCCATCCATCCATCCCCCTTCACAATACATCCCCCACCCACAGCCAGCTCCATTCATCACCCTTCACAATACATCCCCCACCCACGGCCAGCTCGCTCCATCCATCCATCCCCCTTCACAATGCATCCCCCACCCACGGCCAGCTCCATCCATCCATCCCCCACCAACGGCCAGCTCCATCCATCCATCCCCTTTCACAATGCATCCCCCACCCACGGCCAGCTCGCTCCATCCATCCATCCCCCTTCACAATGCATCCCCCACCCACGGCCAGCTCCATCCATCCATCCCCCACCAACGGCCAGCTCCATCCATCCATCCCCTTTCACAATGCATCCCCCACCCACGGCCAGCTGCATCCATCCATCCCCCTTCACAATACATCCCCCACCCATGGCCAGCTCCATCCATCCACCCCCCTTCACAATGCATCCCCCACCCACGGCCAGCTGCATCCATCCATCCCCCTTCACAATTTATCCCCCACCCACGGCCAGCTCGCTCCATCCATCTATCCCCCTTCACAATACATCCCCCACCCACGGCCAGCTGCATCCATCCATCCCCCCTCTACAATGCATCCCTCACCCACGGCCAGCTCCATCCATCTTCACAATGCATCCCCCACCCACGGCCAGCTCCATCCATCCCCCTTCACAATACATCCCCCACCCACGGCCAGCTGCATCCATCCACCCCCTCCCTCCATCCACAGCCAGCACCATCCATCTCTTCCCCTCCACAAAGCATCCCCCCTCCAAGGCCAGCAACATCCAGCCATCCCCCTCCACAATGCATCCCCCAGGCACAGCCAGCACCATCTTTCCCCCTCCACAACGCATCTCCCACCCACGCCCAGCACCATCCATCCTCCTCCACAATGCATCCCAATCCAAAAATCGGCCCAAAATATCGGCCGCAAAAATCGGCCTCATATATCGGCCATCGGCTCCCCCGATTTCTAAATATCGGCATCGGCATCGGCCAGAGAAAAACCCATATCGGTCGACCTCTATTTTTTTGTTGACTGTCACAAAAGGGGAGCAGGTTTAGCTCAGCGCTAGAGTACCTGCCCTTCATGCATTTGACTCTGGGTGCTAGCCCAGGAAGGTCTGCGTCGTCACGTGGCCATGGCTCAGCGTGGGCATTTCCACTGTGATTTTTTCTGGTAGCAATTACCTCGATCAGACGAGTGTTTGTCTGTTCTGGCGGCCTTGTCTTGCAAGGCTCCCTACTTGGTCATCCATAAGGATGAGGTGGTGCTGCGACCGCAGCCGTCTTTTCTCCCCGGGGTCGTTTCGGCTTTTCACGTTGATGATGACATTGTTCTTCCATCCTTATGTCCTTGGCCGAAATGCAGGGAGGCGGCCACTTTACATCCTCTGGATGTGATTCGGGCCCTACGAGTGTACTTATCTGCTACGATTCCGTTCCGAAAGTCGGACTCACTGTTCGCGTCGCTGGCTGGTCCTACAAGGGGGCCTGGTAGTCTCGTCAGCCACCCCTTTTTCGGGATGGATCCGACGAATTGTGCTTCAGGCCTATGCCCTGAAGGGGCTGGCGCCTCCCTTTTGGGTTACGGCGCATTCGACCAGGGCGATCGGAGCCTCTTGGTTTTTCTGGCATCAGGCCTCTGTGTTACAGGGGTATATGGCAGCGACCTGGTCGTCGGTCCACACTTTTTCAAAGTTTTATAAGGTGGATGTGAGTGCATCTTCTGATGCCTCCTTCGGCCGCAGATGTTACAGGCGGCGTTTTATGGTAGGAGTTTCTCCGTTGAGCAACTCCCGGTTTTGTTTGGGGTGTAACCTGTTTTTTGCTGTGTTATTTCCCACCCCTCGAATTTTTTGACACTGCTTTGGGACGTCCCTAATGTCAAAGAATGCTGTGTCTGTCTATGAACGAAAGAGAAAATAGGATTTTTATACTCACCGTAAAATCCATTTCTCTGAGTTCATAGACGGACACAGCACCCACCCCTCCTTTGTTTGTACTGCTTGTTACGAACTGAGGCTGTTAGAGCAGGGTGTGGGTTATACCGGGGGGGCCACGCCCCCTGGGAGGAGCTGCACTGAGGTTTGTGTTTGTTAACACTTTAAGTGCTTTTTTTCTGCCTAAACTCTCCTAGTGAAAGCGGATATAACCCTAATGTCAAAGAATGCTGTGTCCGTCTATGAACTCAGAGAAATGGATTTTACGGTGAGTATAAAAATCCTATTTTTGGGCTCTGCGCTGGACCCATGACCATCCCAAGTATGAGGAAAAATAGGGCCTGAAGCCTTGTCTGGGCTCTGCGCTGGACCCATGACCATCCCAAGTATGAGGAAAAATAGGGCCTGAAGCCTTGTCTGGGCCCTGCGCTTGGCCCACGGCCATCCCCAGTATGAGGGAAAAAATAGGGCCTGAAGCCTTGTCTGGGCTCTGACCCATGGCCATCCCCAGTATGAGGAAAAATAGGGCCTGAAGCCTTGTCTGGGCCCTGCGCTGGACCCACGGCCACCCCAAGTATGAGAAAAAAAATAGGGCCTGAAGCCTTTTCTGGGCTCTGCGCTGGACCCACGGCCATCCCCAGTATGAGGAAAAATAGGGCCTGAAGCCTTGTCTGGGCCCTGCGCTGGACCCACGGCCATCCCCAGTATGAGGGAAAAAATAGGGCCTGAAGCCTTGTCTGGGCTCTGACCCATGGCCATCCCCAGTATGAGGAAAAATAGGGCCTGAAGCCTTGTCTAGGCTCTGCGCTGGACCCATGGCCACCCCAAGTATGAGGAAAAAAATAGGGCCTGAAGCCTTGTCTGGGCCCTGCGCTGGACCCATGGGGAAGGATAGGACCTGACGCCATAGCCATCCTAAGACCCCTTTCACACTGGGGTCATTTTTCATGCGCTATTGCGCTAAAAATAGCGCCTGCAAACCGACCTAAAACAGCTGCTGCTGTGTCTCAAGCATGAAAGCCCAGAGGGCTCTCGCACTGGAGCGGTGCGCTAGCAGGACGGTAAGGCCCCTTTCACACAGGGGCGGGAGCAGCATTGGGGGTAAAGCGCTGCTCCGAGAAAGGGTTAAATACACTGCAAAGCACCTCTGAGGAGGCGCTTTGCCGGCAGTATAGCTGCGGTTTCCCATTGCTTTTAATGAACAGAGCGGTGGAGGAGGGGTATACACAGCGCACCTTCACCGCTCCAAAGATGCGGCTAACAGGACTTTTTTTTAACCGCCCTGCTAACGCACCACTCCAGTGTGAGAGCCCTTGGGTATTTCACACTGGAGACAGCAGCGGCTGTTTTAGGTCGGTTTAGCACAATAGCGCCTGCAAAACGACCTAGTGTGAAAGGGGTCTAAAAAAAAGTCCTGCTAGCTGCATCTTTGGAGCGGTGTGTGTATACCCCTGCTCCTGCCCACTGAAATCAATGGGACACCGCAGCTATACCGCCGGCAAAGCTACTCCTCAGAGGCGCTTTGCGGTGGTTTTTAACCCTTTCTCGGCCACTAGTGGGTGTAAAACCGCACCACTAGCAGCCAAATAGCGCAGTGAAATTAGCGGCACTCTACCGCCAATGCAGCTCCCGCCCCAGTGTGAAAGGGGCCTTAGTATGAGAAAGAATAGGAGATGAGACGTTGTCTCAGTGCTGTGCTGGATCCATGACCATCCTAAATATGGGGAAGGATAGGACCTGAAGCCGCATTTGGCCCTTGTGCTGGATCCATGACCATACCAAGTATGAGGAAGGATAGGGGCTGAAACCTTGTTTGGGCTCTGCACCAGACCCATGGCCATACCAAGTATGGGGAAGGATAGGGGCTAAAACCTTGTTTGGGCTCTGCACCAGACCCATGGCCGTACCAAGTATGGGGAAGGATAGGGGCTGAAACCTTGTTTAGGCTCTGCACCAGACCCATGGCCGTACCAAGTATGGGGAAGGATAGGACCTGAAGCCATGGTCATACCAAGTATGAGGAAGGATAGGGGCTAAAACCTTGTTTAGGCTCTGCACCAGACCCATGGCCGTACCAAGTATGGGGAAGGATAGGGGCTGAAACCTTGTTTAAGCTCTGCACCAGACCCATGGCCGTACCAAGTATGGAGAAGTATAGGGGCTGAAACCTTGTTTAGGCTCTGCACCAGACCCATGGCCGTACCAAGTATGGAGAAGGATAGGGGCTGAAACCTTGTTTGGGCTCTGCACTAGACCCATGGCTGTACCAAGTGTGGGGAAGGATAGGACCTGAAGCCATGGCCATGCTAAGTATGAGGAAGGGTAGGGGCTGAAACCTTGTTTGAGCTCTGCACCAGACCCATGGCCGTACCAAGTATGGGGAAGGATAGGACCTGAAGCCATGGTCATACCAAGTATGAGGAAGGATAGGGGCTGAAACCTTGTCTCAGTTCTGTACTGGACCTGTGGCCATCCAAAGTATGATGAGGAATAGGGCCTGAAAACTTATCTGGGCCCTATGCTGGACCCGTGGCCATCCTAAATAGTATAAGGTATAGAGCCTTAAGCCTTGTCCAGGCCCTGTGCTGTTCTCTACAGCAGACAAACTGAGTCGCATAAACCTCTCTCCTGCACATTCTGCCCTCTGGAGAAACCGTGTCTGTCCCCTGCGAAACACAAGCCCCTCCTCCGCTCCTGTGCATTATGCCCTCCTGGAGGAAGGTTCTCATTCTTCTGTCTGGTCCCTTGGTGTTGATCATGTCATTGCAGTGACTGATCACCACCCTGCAGGCTGTCTTCTCTGTGACAGTTTACCATCCGTTACCAGCTCAGCAGATAGAAGCCCCTTTGTGTAAATGGATTCTCCTGGATTGCGGGGTCAGTCCAGAGGACTACAGTAGGTTGGGGGCCAGGGTGCACCTTATGATCTCAACATTTTACTCTGATTGGCCCACGAGAACCATGCCAGGTTTATAGTCATTACCTGGAAGTGTGAACGACTCCTGGGACTCGGGATCTTCATCTGCAAATAGAATCAAAACGTGTAAGCAAGAGTTCCGGGATCTACGAGAACGATCGTCTGATCGGTATGGTAATCTTTTAGTGTCTTACTTTCTTTAGACTCCAGAGACTCGGCGGGGATGTCCAGGACGGGACCTACCAAAGAGATAAAATGTCAGGGGAGATCCGACCAATCACATCCCACCATCTGGCTCCGGGACAAAAATGGGGCCAAACCCCATCATCCAACATGGACCCCCCAACACTACAATGCAGGGTACTCCCCTTCTCCCATCATCCAACATGGACCCCCCAACACTACAATGCAGGGTACTCCCCTTCTCCCATCATCCAACATGGGACCCCCCCCCCATCATCCAACATGGGACCCCCCACTCTACAATGCAGGGTACTCCCCTTCTCCCACCCCCCCCATCATCCAACATGGGACCCCCCCATCATCCAACATGGACCCCCCCCCCCAGACTACAATGCTGGGTACTCCCCTTCTCCCACCCCCGATCATCCAACATGGGACCCCCCACTCTACAATGCAGGGTACTCCCCTTCTCCCACCCCCCCCATCATCCAACATGGGACCCCCCCATCATCCAACATGGACCCCCCCCCACACTACAATGCAGGGTACTCCCCTTCTCCCACCCCCCATCATCCAACATGGGACCCCCGCATCATCCAACATGGACCCCCCAACACTACAATGCAGGGTACTCCCCTTCTCCCATCATCCAACATGGGACCCCCCCATCATCCAACATGGACCCCCCACTCTACAATGCAGGGTACTCCCCTTCTCCCATCATCCAACATGGGACCCCCCCATCATCCAACATGAACCCCCCCACACTACAATGCAGGGTACTCCCCTTCTCCCACCCCCCATCATCCAACATGGGACCCCCCCATCATCCAACATGGGACCCCCCCATCATCCAACATGGACCCCCCAACACTACAATGCAGGGTACTCCCCTTCTCCCATCATCCAACATGGGACCCCCCCATCATCCAACATGGGACCCCCCACTCTACAATGCAGGGTACTCCCCTTCTCCCACCCCCCCATCATCCAACATGGGACCCCCCCATCATCCAACATGGAACCCCCCCCACACTACAATGCAGGGTACTCCCCTTCTCCCACCCTTCTCCCACCCCCCATCATCCAACATGGGACCCCCCCATCATCCAACATGGGACCCCCCCCATCATCCAACATGGACCCCCCAACACTACAATGCAGGGTACTCCCCTTCTCCCATCATCCAACATGGGACCCCCCCATCATCCAACATGGACCCCCCACTCTACAATGCAGGGTACTCCCCTTCTCCCACCCCCCATCATCCAACATGGGACCCCCCATCATCCAACATGAACCCCCCCACACTACAATGCAGGGTACTCCCCTTCTCCCACCCCCGATCATCCAACATGGGACCCCCCACTCTACAATGCAGGGTACTCCCCTTCTCCAACCCCCCCCCCATCATCCAACATGGACCCCCCCACACTACAATGCAGGGTACTCCCCTTCTCCCACCCCCCCCCCCATCATCCAACATGGGACCCCCCCATTATCCAACATGACCCCCCCACTCTACAGTGCAGGGTACTCCCCTTCTCCCCCCCCCCATCATCCAACAAGACCCCCCCCCCACTCTACACTGCAGGGTACTCCCCTTCTTCCACCCCCCATTATTCAACATGGACCCCCCACTCTACAATGCAGGGTACTCCCCTTCTCCCACCCCTTATCATCCAACATGGGACCCCCCCATCATCCAACATGACCCCCCCACTCTACAATGCAGGGTACTCCCCTTCTCCCATCATCCAACATGGACCCCCCACTCTACAATGCAGGGTACTCCCCTTCTCCCATCATCCAACATGGACCCCCCACTCTACAATGCAGGGTACTCCCCTTCTCCCATCATCCAACATGGACCCCCCACTCTACAATGCAGGGTACTCCTCCCACCCCCCATCATCCAACATGGAACCCCCCCAACTCTACTGTGCAGGTTACTCCCCTTCTCCCACAACACCCCAATGTTTTAGCAGGAGCGGAGTGCCAAGTGTGGGGAGGAGGAATCAGAGTCCTGTACCGTGCCGTGCCAGGGATGAGGACCGGGAAACCGAGAAGTGGTGCTGTGCGGTCCTTCCATATACAGTACAATAAGAACAGATACCGAGAATTATACAGGACTAGAGAAACTTCTTACCCCATATTGGAACTCTCTACCCTATGGACCCCCTGCATGCTGCCCCGCACCCCTACCGACCCCCTGCATGCTGCTCTGCACCCCTACCGACCCCCTGCACGCTGCCCCGCACCCCTACCGACCCCCTGCACGCTGCCCCGCACCCCCACCGACCCCCTGCACGCTGCCCCGCACCCCCACCGACCCCCTGCACGCTGCCCCGCACCCCCACCGACCCCCTGCATGCTGCCCCGCACCCCTACCGACCCCCTGCATGCTGCTCTGCACCCCTACCGACCCACTGCATGCTGCCCCGCACCCCCACCGACCCACTGCATGGCACCCCCACCGACCCACTGCATGCTACCCCCACCTACCCCCTGCACACCCACCTATCACACTGCCCCGCACCCTCACCTACCCCCTGCACACCCACCTAACCCCCTGCATGCTGCCCCGCACCCTCACCGACCCCCTGCACGCTACCCCCACCTACCCCCTGCACACCCACCTATCACGCTGCCCCGCACCCCCACCTACCCCCTGCACACCCACCTAACCCCCTGCATGCTGCCCCGCACCCTCACCGACCCCCTGCACGCTACCCCCACCTACCCCCTGCACACCCACCTATCACGCTGCCCCGCACCCCCACCGACAACCTGCACGCTGCCCCGCACCCCCACCGACAACCTGCACGCTGCCCCGCACCCCCAACGACCCCCTGCACGCTGCCCCGCACCCCCACCGACCCCCTGCACGCTGCCCCGCACCCCCACAGACAACCTGCACGCTGCCCCGCACCCCCACCGACAACCTACACGGCATCCCACGACCCCTGCTCCGCATTTTACCGACCCCCTGCACGCTGCCCTGCACCCCTACCGACACGTTGCCCTGCATCCTTCTTACATTGGCCATAGGGTGAAACAGATCATCATTGATCCGAACGAGCCGCCGCGTTTTGGCTCGGCCCACCACGCGATCCGCGGATTGCGGCCATAGCAAAAGGCCTAGGTGAGATGTGGGGAGATAATGTGGACTTTACAGGGGGGGGGATGTGGATATTACAGTGGGGACTATATATGGTGGTGATCGGTGAGTTTTTTGATCAGTTGCACTCCTAATTGGCCAGACCTCGGAGCGCACAGCCAGGCCTCCCCTCAGTGGGATTCAGCTGCAGGACCAGAAATAATAGCGAGAGACGGAGGCGCAGCGACCGAAATCTTCTTCCAAATAAAGGCGACAATGATCGTTCTCACATACAATCGTCATATAATAATGAGAACGATCGCCCTCAGGTCAGATGGCCGACGCGTTTCGAGGGAGAACCCCCTTCCTTGAGGGCGATCGTTCTCATCAGCCTGGGGCGCGCCTTTGTACGTTTGTATGAGAGTTCAAATGTTGTTGTTTTATTTGGAATAACATTTATTTTGGTCGTGCGCCCGTCTCTCACTATTGAGTTACAGTTCCAAGAACGCCGATCGGGCCGAGGAGAGGACACGCCCACCGGGCCGAGGAGAGGACACGCCCACCGGGCCGAGGAGAGGACAAGCCCACCGGGCCGAGGAGAGGACAAGCCCACCGGGCCGAGGAGAGGACACGCCCACCGGGCCGAGGAGAGGACACGCCCACCGGGCCGAGGAGAGGACAAGCCCACCGGGCCGAGGAGAGGACAAGCCCACCGGGCCGAGGAGAGGACACGCCCACCGGGCCGAGGAGAGGACAAGCCCACCGGGCCGAGGAGAGGACAAGCCCACCGGGCCGAGGAGAGGACAAGCCCACCGGGCCGAGGAGAGGACACGCCCACCGGGCCGAGGAGAGGACACGCCCACCGGGCCGAGGAGAGGACAAGCCCACCGGGCCGAGGAGAGGACACGCCCACCGGGCCGAGGAGAGGACACGCCCACCGGGCCGAGGAGAGGACACGCCCACCGGGCCGAGGAGAGGACACGCCCACCGGGCCGAGGAGAGGACACGCCCACCGGGCCGAGGAGAGGACAAGCCCACCGGGCCGAGGAGAGGACACGCCCACCGGGCCGAGGAGAGGACAAGCCCACCGGGCCGAGGAGAGGACAAGCCCACCGGGCCGAGGAGAGGACACGCCCACCGGGCCGAGGAGAGGACACGCCCACCGGGCCGAGGAGAGGACAAGCCGACCGGGCCGAGAAAAGGACACGCCCACCGGGCCGAGGAGAGGACACGCCCACCGGGCCGAGGAGAGGACACGCCCACCGGGCCGAGGAGAGGACACGCCCACCGGGCCGAGGAGAGGACAAGCCCACCGGGCCGAGGAGAGGACACGCCCACCGGGCCGAGGAGAGGACACGCCCACCGGGCCGAGGAGAGGACACGCCCACCGGGCCAAGGAGAGGACACGCCCACCGGGCCGAGGAGAGGACACGCCCACCGGGCCGAGGAAAGGACACGCCCACCGGGCCGAGGAGAGGACACGCCCACCGGGCCGAGGAGAGGACACGCCCACCGGGCCGAGGAGAGGACAAGCCCACCGGGCCGAGGAGAGGACAAGCCCACCGGGCCGAGGAGAGGACACGCCCACCGGGCCGAGGAGAGGACACGCCCACCGGGCCGAGGAGAGGACACACCCACCGGGCCGAGGAGAGGACAAGCCCACCGGGCCGAGGAGAGGACAAGCCCACCGGGCCGAGGAGAGGACAAGCCCACCGGGCCGAGGAGAGGACAAGCCCACCGGGCCGAGGAGAGGAGAGGACAAGCCCACCGGGCCGAGGAGAGGAGAGGACAAGCCGACCGGGCCGAGGAGAGGACAAACGATCGGGCCGAGGAGAGGACAAACGATCGGGCCGAGGAGAGGACAAACGATCGGGCCGAGGAGAGGACAAACGATCGGGCCAATATGGGCAGAACGCCGATGGTGGAGCAAGAAGTGGTCTGTACCGCGCATTCCCAGGGCAGGAGAATTACTTGGGAGGTGAATTGTTGTTCTGCCTTCATGATGGACTCCGGCATCAGCCGTGAGGTGGCGACCGATCACTCCCCAGAAATGACGATCGTTTGATCTCCTCCATGTTGCTCAGAAAGATCGCCGGTCTATACATTTCATGGGGGAGGGGCGCCATCTAGTGACCACTCCCGGTACACACAGTGACCCTTCCACCATCCAGGATGGAGCTGGGGGTCCCAATCTACAGCCAATGGAATGAGCAGGAAGCGGTGACATCAGCACATGTGGGGCAGACAGGCCCGGGATTGGTCCTCACCTGCTGGGGCGCTCTCCACGTTCTCGCTGTTCTCGCTGTTGGACGACTCGCTGTTGGATGACGCGCTCTCCGCCGTTCCGTCCGTCTGCAACCTCTGACCTCCCGGGAAGCTGACCGGATCCTCTGTGGGAGGAGAGGAGAGTGAATCCCGAGGACAGACGTGACTCCGGGGGGGGGGGGGAGAGTGAATCCCGAGGACAGACGTGACTCCGGGGGGAGAAGGGGAAAGAGTGAATCCCGAGGACAGACGTGACTCCGGGGGGAGAAGGGGAAAGAGTGAATCCCGAGGACAGACGTGACTCCGGGGGGAGGGGGAGAGTGAATCCCGAGGACAGACGTGACTCCGGGGGGGAGGGGAGAGAGTGAATCCTGAGGACAGACGTGACTCCGGGGGGGGAGAGAGAGTGAATCCCGAGGACAGACGTGACTCCGGGGGGGGGAGAGAGTGAATCCCGAGGACAGACGTGACTCCGGGAGAGGAGAGTGAATCCCGAGGACAGACGTGACTCCGGGGGGAGGGGGAGAGTGAATCCCGAGGACAGACGTGACTCCGGGGGGGAGAGAGAGTGAATCCTGAGGACAGACGTGACTCCGGGGGGGAGAGAGAGTGAATCCCGAGGACAGACGTGACTCCGGGGGGGGAGAGAGAGTGAATCCCGAGGACAGACGTGACTCCGGGGGGGAGAGAGAGTGAATCCCGAGGACAGACGTGACTCCGGGGGGAGGGGGAGAGTGAATCCCGAGGACAGACGTGACTCCGGGGGGGAGAGAGAGTGAATCCTGAGGACAGACGTGACTCCGGGGGGGAGAGAGAGTGAATCCCGAGGACAGACGTGACTCCGGGGGGAGAGAGAGTGAATCCCGAGGACAGACGTGACTCCGGGAGAGGAGAGTGAATCCCGAGGACAGACGTGACTCCGGGGGGAGGGGGAGAGTGAATCCCGAGGACAGACGTGACTCCGGGGGGGAGGGAGAGTGAATCCTGAGGACAGACGTGACTCCGGGGGGGGAGAGAGAGTGAATCCCGAGGACAGACGTGACTCCGGGGGGGGAGAGAGAGAGTGAATCCCGAGGACAGACGTGACTCCGGGGGGGGGAGTGAATCCCGAGGACAGACGTGACTCCGGGGGGAGGGGGGAGAGTGAATCCCGAGGACAGACGTGACTCCGGGGGGGGAGAGAGAGTGAATCCTGAGGACAGACGTGACTCCGGGGGGGGGGGGGAGTGAATCCCGAGGACAGACGTGACTCCGGGGGGAGGGGGGGAGTGAATCCCGAGGACAGACGTGACTCCGGGGGGGGGAGAGAGAGTGAATCCCGAGGACAGACGTGACTCCGGGGGAGGGGGAAGGGGGAGAGTGAATCCCGAGGACAGACGTGACTCCGGGGGGGGGGGAAGGGGAGAGTGAATCCCGAGGACAGACGTGACTCCGGGGGGGGAGGGGGGGTGAATCCCGAGGACAGACGTGACTCCGGGGGGGGAGAGAGAGTGAATCCCGAGGACAGACGTGACTCCGGGGGGGGGAGGGGAGTGAATCCTGAGGACAGATGTGCCTCCGGGGGGGAGAGAGAGTGAATCCCGAGGACAGACGTGACTCCGGGGGGGGAGGGAGTGAATCCCTGAGGACAGATGTGCCTCCTGGGGGGAGGGGGGGTGAATCCCGAGGACAGACGTGTCTCCGGGGGGGGGGGGGGGAGTGAATCCCGAGGACAGACGTGACTCCGGGGGGGGGGAGAGTGAATCCCGAGGACAGACGTGACTCCGGGGGGGAGGGGAGAGTGAATCCCGAGGACAGACGTGACTCCGGTGGGGTAGAGTGAATCCCGAGGACAGACGTGACTCCGGGGGGGGGGGGAGAGTGAATCCCGAGGACAGACGTGACTCCGGGGGGGAGAGAGAGTGAATCCCGAGGACAGACGTGACTCCGGGGGGGGGAGGGGGAGAGTGAATCCCGAGGACAGACGTGACTCCGGGGGGAGGGGGAGAGTGAATCCCGAGGACAGACGTGACTCCGGGGGGGGAGGGGGAGCCCCATGTGACCGGATCTTACCTGAGGGCGGTGATGTGATCTCCGGCAGGGAATTGGCATCGGCTGGAAGACAGAAAATATCAATGATTACCTCCAATCTCCCAGCGGGGGATCCCACCACTACGACACACATATCCCAAGCCCTGCCTTCTTCTTCGCCCCCCCCGCCAAATCCGGGACACTCGCCCCCCCCCCCGCCAAATCCGGGACACTCGCCCCCCCCCCCGCCAAATCCGGGACACTCGCCCCCCCCGCCAAATCCGGGACACTCGCCCCCCCCCCCCTGCCAAATCCGGGACACTCGCCCCCCCGCCAAATGCGGGACACTCGCCCCCCCCGCCAAATCCGGGACACTCGCCCCCCCCCCCCCCCCTGCCAAATCCGGGACACTCGCCCCCCCGCCAAATGCGGGACACTCGCCCCCCCCGCCAAATGCGGGACACTCGCTCCCCCCGCCAAATGCGGGACACTCGCTCCCCCCGCCAAATGCGGGACACTCGCTCCCCCCGCCAAATGCGGGACACTCGCTCCCCCCGCCAAATGCGGGACACTCGCCCCCCCGCCAAATGCGGGACACTCGCTCCCCCCGCCAAATGCGGGACACTCGCTCCCCCCGCCAAATGCGGGACACTCGCCCCCCCGCCATTGGACTCCTTCCAGGCGGGGGGGTGCAGATACCGGTCTAAGACTTCCGGGCACCGACCCCCATGGGAGTCATGCTAATTCCTGCCCATCGCCGTCTCCTGGGAAACACAGTTCCCAAAAGAGAGCGGGGACCAGCGACGGCGCGACGCTCTACTCGCGCATGCGCAGTAAGGATCCGGGCAGTGACGCCGCAAGGCTTCCCTCACCGAGAAAGGCGGCGGCGGCGGCATCCAAGAACCGAGCGATTGCTCGACCTCGCGGGCACGCTGGACAGCAATAGCCAGATTCATAAAGAGTTATCAGTAGATACGCCGTCGTAACTCTGAATCTACGCTGTCGCAAATTTAAGCGTATTCTGGAAACCAGATACACTTAAATTAGGCCAAGATACGAGCGGCGCAAGTCTCCTACGCCATCGTATCTTAGGGTGCAATATTTAGGCTGGCCGCTAGGTGGCGCTTCCGTTGAGTTTGGCGTAGAATATGTAAATGACCTAGATACGCCGATTCACGAACGTACGTGCGCCCGTCGCAGTAAAGATACGCCGTTTCCGTAAGAGGTACGCCGGCGTAAAGATGAAGCTGCCCCCTAGTTGGCCTAGTCAATGTTAAGTATGGCCGTCGTTCCCGCGTCGAAATTTTAAAATTTTACGTTGTTTGCGTAAGTCGTCCGTGAATGGGGCTGGACGTCATTTACGTTCACGTCGAAACCAATGACGTCCTTGCGGCGTACTTTGGAGCAATGCACACAGACGGCGCATGCGCTGTTCGTAAAAAACGTCAATCACGTCGGGTCACCAATCATTTACATAAAACACGCCCCCCTCATCCTCATTTGAATTAGGCGCGCTTACGCCGGCCCCATTTACGCTACGCCGCCGTAACTGAGGCAAGTACTTTGTGAATACAGCACTTGCCTCTCTGACTTACGGCGGCGTAGCGTAAATGCCATACGCTACGCCGCCGCAAAGATGCGCACATCTACCTGAATCTGGCTATCAGTGTCCATTTATTAAAAGTCAGCAGCTGGCGTATTTGTACGCAGACAGGTGGACCTCAAAGCGCGATCGCCGCTGCAGCCAATCAGAATCCGTCGTATCCTGGGCTGCACTACTCACACAGTCGATGGTCCTCCATCCCCCCCGCACAATGAGGCCCCTGTGGGGGAGGAGAGGGGCCCCCAGCGATACGAGACACAAAGGGCCACCCTGGAATTCGATCCTCCGGCCGGGAACACAGCGGTTTTGTGTCGGCTCGCTGGAGCGAAGGACGATCGGGGTCAGGAGGGAATCCGAGACGAGAAGAAGGGCGAAGATCGGAGATTTCCCATCACCGGATCCGATCGTCTGGGAGGAGTTCTAAGGGAATCAAATCCCCCCCATGGGGTAGACTGGACGGAGGGGGAGGGGAGGGGTCCTCATGTAGGGATAGGACGATCGGTCTGTAGATTGGAAATCCAGGCGCACAGCCGATAACGTCTTCATCAGATTTCCCCAGCTGCCCATACACCATCCAATCTGATCTACATCTACCACCAGCTGTGCGGTGCAAGGACCGGCCTGACCAAACCCATTTGTCCTCAGTGATTGGAGGGCCACATACTTCCTCCAATCAGATTGTAAGATGTGTGGGCGGAGCTATAAAAGAAGGGGGCACCAGTCATATTCCAGGAGAGGTGTGACCGATGGGGGGGGGGGGGGATATCATCCTGAGAAAGATGGGATCCCCGAGAACCCTGGAGAGAGATTGTCCCCACCATCGTCCTACCAACCAACCATCGATTGTAGATTTCACCCCTGGGGGCCCTATCCCCTATATCCCCCCTCCCCCCTGGGGCCCTGAGCTGTGACCCCCCATAATCCCCCCTGGGGCCCCATCCCCTATATCCCCCTCCCCCTGGGGCCCTGAGCTGTGACCCCCATAATCACTCCTGGGGGCCCCCATCCCTTATATCCCCCCTCATCTGTGATCCCCATAATCACCCCTGGGGCCCTATATCCCCCCTGGGGCCCTGAGCTGTGACCCCCCCATAATCACTCCTGGTGGCCCATCCCCTATATCCCCCCCACCCCCTGGGGCCCTGAGCTGTGATCTCTCATAGTGCTCCTCCATACTCACCCCTGGGGGCCCATTCCCTGTGTCCCCCTTGGGGCCCTGAGCTGTGATCCCCCATAGTTCTCCTCCATACTGACCCCTGGGGGGGCCCACTCCCCGTGTTATGGAGAGGAGAAGGGGGGGGGTGTTCTGTAGTCCTGTCCCAGGGTGACAACACTGCTCCTCCATACATAGAGGGGCGGGATCTACCGGGTTAAAGAAAACAAATGCAGCCGACACATCTAAGGATCGGGGGGGGTAAATATTGTACGAGGAAGGAAGAGATTCCATTGGATGATGACTGAGCTCTTCATACGATTGGAGGTTATATAGAATATAATAATCTGTCATTCCCCTCCCCCCCTCACACACGGGGTCACTCACTTGGCTGCGGGGGGTCGCTCACTTCCTCGTTCTCTGCAGAGAGAAAAATCGTTATTGGCAAAGAGCAGAAACCCCTCCCCCATAACAGATGTACCGCCTCCTGGAGAGTGGGCGGGGCAGGGACCCCACAGGAGGATTGGTCAGGAAGTGACATCATATGTCCAAGAAGCCACACCCCACAGATAGGAAATGACATCACCACTCCTCCATTCATTCTGTAATAACACAGAATGAAGGGAGGAGCGGCAGGAGAATGACCCTCTCCACCTCAGCCAATCAGAGGAAGCCTTGTATTCTATGAGAACATACAAGGGTTCCTATGAATGGTTTGGCAGTACTCGGCCCCACTCAGTATTGTCCTGGCAGCAGGCGGGAAGTCCCCACCCCCTGAACACTGGATGGAGCCGATTCTCCATATAGAATGTACAGCTGGATCGAATGTTTTCCAGACAGGTCAAATGTTCCTCATCAAATCAGCAAAATACCTCATTATGGCCACTAGATGGAGCTGATAAGAAATACATGTCTGTTTCCTATGACCATCAGCTCCATCTAATGGCCAGAATGAGGTATCTCTCCCCCCCCCCCCACAATTCATTCCTTTCTGCTTGAATGAATAACATTCAACCTGGAGAGAAAAGTTCATTATAGGCTTGTTTAAAAGGGGAATAACAATCGTCTCCCCTGCAGATTGTTACATAGAAATGAAGGTCTATAAATTCTCTCATAGGTGTATTTTATATGATGGAGACAGAAGATCAACCAAAACTCCAGAGAGGTCACATGATACAAATGGAGGAAAATAAGTATTTGATCCCCCGACCAACAATAATTCTCCCCCCACAGACTGGCTACAGGGGGCGCTCATGTGGGGTATATATGGAGTATACAGAGAGTGTATATAGAGAGTGTATATAGTATATATGGGGTATATAGAGAGTGTAGAGAGTGTATATAGTATATATGGGGTGTATATAGTATATAGAGGGTGTATATAGTATATAGAGGGTGTGTATATATGGGAGTATATAGTATATAGAGGGTGTATATAGTATATAGAGGGTGTGTATATATGGGAGTATATAGTATATAGAGGGTGTATATAGTATATAGAGGGTGTATATAGTATGTGAAGGATATGTCAGTGTAAATCTCCCTGCTTGGTTAAATTGTGGGTTAGAGGTAAATGGATTCATGTGTTACAAGCTATTGACATGTTAATGACCCTTCCTCAGCCAGCTCCCTAGTCAAATGGTAATTGATTTATTGTGTGTGGGAAGGAGACCGGCCTTACTGTTTACAATGATTAGATAAGTGGCTCATGTTAATTATTCTGATTGCTTCATTGTGGTCAGGCTGTTACACCTAGTAATTAACTCCACTGATGTCTTTATCTAAAGAAACGTGTCTGCATGGTCGGCTCCGACTTGTCTCCTATAATCTGTATGGGAAACCCCACTGTGTGAGGGGGGGGCGTTCCTAACAGGCTGTAACCACATATAAGCTGAGTTTTTGTGTCAATAAAGTGTCTTGTTCTAGCAGTAAGCTTGGCATGTGTGGCTTTCTGGGCGATTCCAGGGATATCCCTCCTCGTGGAATATTGGGGTGATTTTCGTTATGGGAAGAAGGGAACGTTGACGGGGATATCATACCGATACCGTCACAAATTGGTTGGCAGCAGCGGGATCTTCCCTTCTACTCTCCTTTACACCCGGATTCCAAGCAGACACTGGAAGAACTACTGGAAGTTCGTGGAAGGATTGCTAGCAACAAAACCAAGCGGGTCATCATAGCAGAATCAATGGAGCTAGACCAGGAGGACGGGATTGCAGCAACGCCAGCAGTACAAGAGATGGAGACACCAGTGATTCAGGAAGAGGAATCACCAGCCAACAAGCTAATGAGAGAGAAGCTAGCATGGTTCGGCCCGAACCCAACGCCGGATGTGGTGCTGAAAGTGATGGACCTGTTAGCGGAGGAGGCCAAACAAATAAGAGACGCAGAGCTACAGAAGGATAAAGAAATAAGGGACGCAGAACTCCAGAAGGATAAACAAATAAGAGACGCAGAGCTACAGGAGGCTAAAGAAATAAGAGACGCAGAACTACAGGAGGATAAACAAATAAGAGACGCAGAACTACAGAAGGATAAACAAATAAGAGACGCAGAACTACAGAAGGATAAACACATAAGAGACGCAGAACTACAGAAGGATAAACAAATAAGAGACGCAGAACTACAGTTAAAACTGGCAGCAGTCCAACAAGCAGCCGCACCTTCTACGAACAGTGAGTACAGCACAGCAGACGCAAGGAAGATTCCGTTTAGCGCTTTTAAAGCTTTTGATGAAAAGGACTGTGAAATTGATAACTACCTGGCAGATTTTGAGCGACAATGTAACCTGCACCGAATAGCTAGAAGAGAGTGGGTTGCAATATTGTCAGGCAAACTGTCAGGCAAAGCTTCTGATGCTTTCCGAACCGTGCCAGATCAAGATATCCATAGCTACGCCCGGGTTAAAGAAGTGCTCCTGGCTCGTTATGCAGTAACCCCAGAGTCCCACCGACAGAAGTTCAGGGACTCACGCAAAACCACGAAAGACTCTTACGCGGAATGGGCATGCCAGTTGTCCCTGTCGGCCTCTAACTGGGTTAACAGCAGCCAGGCCACCACCGCAGAGGACATTTTGCAACTAATGCTCCTGGAGCAATTTTACAATCACATCCAGACGGACGTCAAAGATTGGGTGAGAGATCGCAGGCCCATGACTCTACCAGAGGCCGCGAAGTTGGCGGATGAATATGCGGATACTCGCAAGACAAACCAGGTCACACCACGGGTACAACCTCCACAACCAACGGCGCCCTCACACCCACCAGCCGCTAGATACCAACCACCTAACAGACCGATGACATCTAGCCCTCGCTATCCACGCCAGGAGGGCAACGAACAACGCTGCTTCCGGTGCAAACAGCTGGGTCACTTCAAGCAGAATTGCCCCATGAATGACAACACCAGGTCAAATTGGTCTCAACCTGGGTACCGCCCACCAGCAGCAGCCCATTGTGTAGACTCGGCTTGGGATCCCCAGGAGCTGGGTCAGGAAGAACCATTGGGCACCCCTTACGAAGCCCTCATGGTACAATCTGTTATTACGGACAACAGGGAACACCATTGTCAGCTGGTCATGGGCGACAGCCATGAGCCGGAGGGGCCTTGGAGGGAGCTGGGCAGAAAGAGGCACCGCCAGCTACCCTCCAAGAAGAAGAGGTCCTGGAAGTCATATAACCAGCGGACCTGGGAGGAGAAGAAGCGACTGGAGGAGATGGAATCGCAGCGGGCGTCCCAGATGCGGGCCGAGATGTTCGCCAAGGGCCCACCGGCGACCCCTTACACCACCACCCAGTTCCTGATGATGAAGGACGACGTGGAGAGCCTGCAGGACATGAGCAAGCAGGAGCTGATCCGTGAGTACATAGAGCTGGAGGAGTGCATAAGCCGCATGGAGGAGGAGAACAACCACCTGAGGTCACAGCAGGCTGACCCCCCCAGGCTCCATGAACTGGAGATGGAGCTGGAGAAGCTCCAAGAGGAGAACCGGCGGCTGCGGAGGGAGCAGGGGGTGGCTGACCTTATGGGGCTCTGAGTCCCCTTCCCCCCCCCCCCCGGACTCTGAGCACCGGTGCTACAGCATTTCAACAAATATAACTTTTTATTTTTATGAATCTCCTGTGATTGTCACTTCAGGGCCATAACCTGCCCCCTCCCATAGCGGGACACCTAGACGGCGGCGCACAGACCCATTCGCTGTCTTCACACTGACTTCTGGTGACTTTGCAGATCGCACAAAGACTTGGGGACTGACCGGCGTGTGATCTGACGACCCGGTGGCATACCTGAGTCGGAAGCAGTTACCAATGGAGGTCAGTCACGCCAAACAGAGTTAACCTCGGACTAAAAGCTCTGAACCCGTCAACCCTACTGGACCAGGGAAGGTCCAACCGGGTTTGCCGGAGCAGGGAGAAAAAGGGGGGCCATTGTGAAGGATATGTCAGTGTAAATCTCCCTGCTTGGTTAAATTGTGGGTTAGAGGTAAATGGATTCATGTGTTACAAGCTATTGACATGTTAATGACCCTTCCTCAGCCAGCTCCCTAGTTCAAATGGTAATTGATTTATTGTGTGTGGGAAGGAGACCGGCCTTACTGTTTACAATGATTAGATAAGTGGCTCATGTTAATTATTCTGATTGCTTCATTGTGGTCAGGCTGTTACAACTAGTATTTAACTCCGCTGATGTCTTTATCTAAAGAAACGTGTCTGCAGGGTCGGCTCCGACTTGTCTCCTATAATCTGTATGGGAAACCCCACTGTGTGAGGGGGGGGCGTTCCTAACAGGCTGTAACCACATATAAGCTGAGTTTTTGTGTCAATAAAGTGTCTTGTTCTAGCAGTAAGCTTGTCTCATGTGTGGCTTTCTGGGCGATTCCAGGGATATCCCTCCTCGTGGAATATTGGGGTGATTGTCGTTATGGGAAGAAGGGAACGTTGACGGGGATATCATACCGATACCGTCACATAGTATATATGGGGTGTATATAGTATATATGGAGTATATAGAGAGTGTATATAGTATATATGGGGTGTATATAGAGAGTGTATATAGTATATATGGAGTGTATATAGTATATATGGAGTATATAGAGAGTGTATATAGTATATATGGGGTGTATATAGAGAGTGTATATAGTATATATGGAGTGTATATAGTATATATGGAGTATATAGAGAGTGTATATAGTATATATGGAGTGTATATAGTATATATGGGGTGTATATAGTATATATGGGGTATACACATTCTGGCTACAGGGGGCGCTCATGTGGGGTATATATGGGGTGTATATAGTATATATGTAATATACACAGACTGTCTCCAGGGGGCGCTCATGTGGCACACAGATCAGTCCTGTCCATGGAAGAAGGTTCTCGTTATGTATAGAAGACTCCCGTCCACAGAATCTCTTTCCTCCAATCACATCTCACCATCATGGGGGAGACCAAAGATCGGTCAGAGGACGTCGGGGAGAAGATCGGCACAAGGCTGGGAGGGGCTACAAGACCCTCAGGAAGAATCTTGGTGAGAGGAGACGACTGTCGGATCGATTATTATTCACAAATGGAAGAAATACAAAATAACGATCGTCCTCCTCGGTTTGGAGCTCAATGGAAGATTTCTCCTCATGGGGTGAGGATGGTCATGAGAAAAGTGAGGGATCCGCCCAGAACTACATGGGAGGAGCTTGTGAAGGATCTCAGTTGGGACCCCAGTCACCAAACACACCATTGGGGACACAACACACCGCCATGGATTGGAATCCTGCAGCCCCCGCAAGGCCCCCCCCTCAGGAAGACACAAGTACAGAACGTCTGACGTCTCCCAATGATCATCTAAATGATTGAGAGAAGATCGGGAGAAAGTTCTGAGGTCAGAGAAGATCGGGAGAAAGTTCTGAGGTCAGAGAAGATCGGAAGAAAGTTCTGAGGTCAGAGAAGATCGGAAGAAAGTTCTGAGGTCAGAGAAGATCGGGAGAAAGTTCTGAGGTCAGAGAAGATCGGGAGAAAGTTCTGAGGTCAGAGAAGATCGGGAGAAAGTTCTGCGGTCACAGAAGATCGGGAGAAAGTTCTGAGGTCAGAGAAGATCGGGAGAAAGTTCTGAGGTCAGAGAAGATCGGGAGAAAGTTCTGCGGTCACAGAAGATCGGGAGAAAGTTCTGAGGTCAGAGAAGATCGGGGGAAAGTTCTGAGGTCAGAGAAGATCGGGGGAAAGTTCTGAGGTCAGAGAAGATCGGGATAAAGTTCTGAGGTCAGAGAAGATCGGGAGAAAGCTCTGAGGTCAGAGAGGATCGGGGAGAAAGCTCTGAGGTCAGAGAAGATCGGGAGAAAGCTCTGAGGTCAGAGAAGATCGGGGGAAAGTTCTGAGGTCAGAGAAGATCGGGGGAAAGTTCTGAGGTCAGAGAAGATCGGGAGAAAGTTCTGAGGTCAGAGAAGATCGGGAGAAAGTTCTGAGGTCAGAGAAGATCGGGAGAAAGTTCTGAGGTCAGAGAAGATCGGGAGAAAGTTCTGAGGTCAGAGAAGATCGGGAGAAAGTTCTGAGGTCAGAGAAGATCGGGAGAAAGTTCTGAGGTCAGATGAGACCAAAATTCAGCTCTTTGGCATCAACTCGACTCGCCGTGATTGGAGGAAGAAGAATGGTGACTATGACCCTAAGAACTCCATCCCTACAGTCACACGGGGAGGGGAAACATGAGGATTTGGGGGGGTTCTCTGATAAAGGTCCAGGCCGACTTTGCCGCATTGAGGGGCCGATGGGCGGGGCCACGTATTGTAAGATCTCGGAGGAGAACCTTCTTCCCTCAGACAGAACACTGAAGATGGGTGGGGGACGGGTCTTCCAGCATGACAACGACCCAAAACATATCGCCAAGGCAACAAAGGAGGGGCTCAAGAAGAAGCACATGAAGGTGATGGAGTGGCCTAGCCGGTCTCCAGACCTTAATCCTAGGGTTGCACCCATACTAGTATCTTTGCCAATGCTCCGATACCTGGGCAGTCAAGGGAGATCGGTCTGGCAGTGGGGGGGTTACAATCACCGATCTCCCTGTATAGATTTCAATAACTCCTCCTCCAATGAGATCTCTCGGAAGTGGGGAGGGGTACCTGTCACAAACCGGTATCAGTTCCCCCCTTAAAGGTGCCAAATGTGGCCCCGGAGGGGGAGGATTTAGAGAAGAGAAAATCCCTGAGATGTGTGGAGACCTGATCACCAAGAAACGTCCAACCCCAGCTACCAAGGACCCTCCCCCAACTACCAAGGACCCTCCCCCAACTACCAAGGACCCTCCCCCAACTACTAAGGACCCTCCCCCAACTACCAAGGACCCTCCCCCAACTACCAAGGACCCTCCCCCAGCTACCAAGGACCCTCCCCCAGCTACCAAGGACCCTCCCCCAACTACCAAGGACCCTCCCCCAACTACTAAGGACCCTCCCCCAACTACTAAGGACCCTCCCCCAACTACCAAGGACCCTCCCCCAACTACCAAGGACCCTCCCCCAGCTACCAAGGACCCTCCCCCAGCTACCAAGGACCCTCCCCCAACTACCAAGGACCCTCCCCCAACTACCAAGGACCCTCCCCCAGCTACCAAGACCCTCCCCCAACTACCAAGGACCCTCCCCCAACTACTAAGGACCCTCCCCCAACTACTAAGGACCCCCCCCCCAACTACTAAGGGGGTCAAATACTTATTCTCCTCCCTGAACTGCAAGGGACTTCAGGCAACTGAGGGGGGGGGAGAAAGTGACATCACGCATCTGGGGGGGAAGGAAGTGACATCACGCATCTGGGGGGGCGGGGGGAGGACAATGACATCATACATGTAGATGAGGCGATACCTGCGATGGAGCTCTCCACGGTGGGGGTCTGGTCGGGGCCGGTCACGGCTTCCTCTATAAATAGAAACATTTATTGATACAACGAATCTGATCAGAGAAGATCTATAGATCACCTGAAGGAGGCGGAGCAATCCCACACTCACCCTGAGCCGCCACAATGGAGGAGAGCAGAGCGGTAGCCAATGAGAGAAGCAGAATCCTGCCAGAGAGAAAACATTCGATTACCGACGGCAAGAACGAGCGGGCCCCCCCAATACACAGTGCCCCCCCCCAATACACAGTGCCCCCCCAATACACAGTGCCCCCCCAATCCCTGACACACAGCCATTACACAGTGCCCCCCAAATCTCCTACACAGCCATTACACAGTGCCCCCCCTGAATCCCCTACACACAGCCATTACACAGTGCCCCCCAAATCCCAAACACAGCCATTACACAGTGCCCCCCAAATCCCCTACACAGCCATTACACAGTGCCCCCCAAATCCCCTACACAGCCATTACACAGTGCCCCCCCTGAATCCCCTACACACAGCCAACACACAGTGCCCCCCCCGAATCCCCTACACACAGCCATTACACAGTGCCCCCCAAATCCCCTACACAGCCATTACACAGTGCCCCCCCAAATCCCCTACACACAGCCATTACACAGTGCCCCCCCAAATCCCCTACACACAGCCATTACACAGTGCCCCCCCAATCCCCTACACAGCCATTACACAGTGCCCCCCCTGAATCCCCTACACACAGCCAACACACAGTGCCCCCCCCGAATCCCCTACACACAGCCATTACACAGTGCCCCCCAAATCCCCTACACAGCCATTACACAGTGCCCCCCCAAATCCCCTACACACAGCCATTACACAGTGCCCCCCCAAATCCCCTACACACAGCCATTACACAGTGCCCCCCAAATCCCCTACACAGCCATTACACAGTGCCCCCCAAATCTCCTACACAGCCATTACACAGTGCCCCCCCAAATCCCCTACACACAGCCATTACACAGTGCCCCCCAAATCCCCTACACAGCCATTACACAGTGCCCCCCAAATCCCCTACACAGCCATTACACAGTGCCCCCCAAATCCCCTACACAGCCATTACACAGAGCCCCCAATACACAGTGCCCCCCCAAATCCCCAACACACAGCACATCCCCCCCAACACAGCCATTACACAGTGCCCCCCAATACACAGTGCCCCCCAAATCCCAAACACAGCCATTACACAGTGCCCCCCAAATCCCCAACACAGCCATTACACAGTGCCCCCCAAATCCCAAACACAGCCATTACACAGTGCCCCCCCTGAATCCCCTACACACAGCCATTACACAGTGCCCCCCAAATCCCAAACACAGCCATTACACAGTGCCCCCCCTGAATCCCCTACACACAGCCAACACACAGTGCCCCCCCCCGAATCCCCTACACAGCCATTACACAGTGCCCCCCAAATCCTCTACACAGCCATTACACAGTGCCCCCAAATCCCCTACACACAGCCATTACACAGTGCCCCCCAAATCCCCTACACACAGCCATTACACAGAGCCCCCAATACACAGTGCCCCCCCCCCCAAATCCCCAACACACAGCACCCCCCCCAACACAGCCAATACACAGTGCCCCCCAAATCCCAAACACAGCCATTACACAGTGCCCCCCAAATCCCAAACACAGCCATTACACAGTGCCCCCCCTGAATCCCCTACACACAGCCATTACACAGTGCCCCCCAAATCCCCAACACACAGTGCCCCCCCCCCGAATCCCCTACACACAGCCATTACACAGTGCCCCCCAAATCCCAAACACAGCCATTACACAGTGCCCCCCAAATCCCCTACACAGCCATTACACAGTGCCCCCCCCCGAATCCCCTACACACAGCCATTACACAGTGCCCCCGGAATCCCCGACACACAGTGCCCCCCAAATCCCCGACACACAGCCATTACACAGTGCCCCCCCCCCCGATCCCGACACACAGCCATTACACAGTGCCCCCCAAATCCCCGACACACAGCCATTACACAGTGCCCCCCCCGATCCCGACACACAGCCATTACACAGTGCCCCCCAAATCCCCTACACAGCCATTACACAGTGCCCCCCAAATCCCCTACACACAGCCATTACACAGTGCCCCCCAAATCCCAAACACAGCCATTACACAGTGCCCCCCAAATCCCCTACACAGCCATTACACAGTGCCCCCCCTGAATCCCCTACACACAGCCAACACACAGTGCCCCCCCCGAATCCCCTACACACAGCCATTACACAGTGCCCCCCAAATCCCCTACACAGCCATTACACAGTGCCCCCCAAATCCCCTACACACAGCCATTACACAGTGCCCCCCCAAATCCCCTACACACAGCCATTACACAGTGCCCCCCCAAATCCCCTACACACAGCCATTACACAGTGCCCCCCAAATCCCCTACACAGCCATTACACAGTGCCCCCCAAATCCCCTACACAGCCATTACACAGTGCCCCCCAAATCCCCTACACAGCCATTACACAGTGCCCCCCGAATCCCCTACACACAGCCATTACACAGTGCCCCCGGAATCCCCGACACACAGTGCCCCCCAAATCCCCGACACACAGCCATTACACAGTGCCCCCCCGATCCCGACACACAGCCATTACACAGTGCCCCCCAAATCCCCTACACAGCCATTACACAGTGCCCCCCCTGAATCCCCTACACACAGCCAACACACAGTGCCCCCCCCCCCCGAATCCCCTACACACAGCCATTACACAGTGCCCCCGGAATCCCCGACACACAGTGCCCCCCAAATCCCCGACACACAGCCATTACACAGTGCCCCCCCCGATCCCGACACACAGCCATTACACAGTGCCCCCCAAATCCCCTACACAGCCATTACACAGTGCCCCCCAAATCCCAAACACAGCCATTGCACAGTGCCCCCCAAATCCCCTACACAGCCATTACACAGTGCCCCCCAAATCCCCTACACACAGCCATTACACAGTGCCCCCCCAAATCCCCTACACACAGCCATTACACAGTGCCCCCCAAATCCCCTACACAGCCATTACACAGTGCCCCCCAAATCCCCTACACAGCCATTACACAGTGCCCCCCAAATCCCCTACACAGCCATTACACAGTGCCCCCAATACACAGTGCCCCCCCAAATCCCCAACACACAGCACCCCCCCCAACACAGCCATTACACAGTGCCCCCCAATACACAGTGCCCCCCCAATCCCTGACACACAGCCATTACACAGTGCCCCCCAAATCTCCTACACAGCCATTACACAGTGCCCCCCAAATCTCCTACACAGCCATTACACAGTGCCCCCCAAATCCCCTACACAGCCATTACACAGTGCCCCCCAAATCCCCTACACACAGCCATTACACAGAGCCCCCCAAATCTCCTACACAGCCATTACACAGTGCCCCCCCCGAATCCCCTACACACAGCCATTACACAGTGCCCCCCAAATCCCAAACACAGCCATTACACAGTGCCCCCCAAATCCCCAACACAGCCATTACACAGTGCCCCCCAAATCCCCTACACAGCCATTACACAGTGCCCCCACTGAATCCCCTACACACAGTGCCCCCCAAATCCCCTACACACAGCCATTACACAGTGCCCCCCAAATCCCCTACACACAGCCATTACACAGAGCCCCCAATACACAGTGCCCCCCCAAATCCCCAACACACAGCACCCCCCCCAACACAGCCATTACACAGTGCCCCCCAATACACAGAGCCCCCCAAATCCCCAACACAGCCATTACACAGTGCCTTCCAAATCCCCAACACAGCCATTACACAGTGCCCCCCAAATCCCAAACACAGCCATTACACAGTGCCCCCCAAATCCCCAACACAGCCATTACACAGTGCCCCCCAATCCCAAACACAGCCATTACACAGTGCCCCCCAAATCCCCTACACAGCCATTACACAGTGCCCCCACTGAATCCCCTACACAGCCATTACACAGTGCCCCCCCCCCGAATCCCCTACACACAGCCATTACACAGTGCCCCCGGAATCCCCGACACACAGTGCCCCCCAAATCCCCTACACAGCCATTACATAGTGCCCCCTCCATACACAGTGCCCCCCAAATCCGACACACAGCCATTACACAGTCCCCCCCCCCCCGATCCCGACACACAGCCATTACACAGTGCCCCCCGAATCCCAAACACAGCCATTACACAGTGCCCCCCGAATCCCCAACACAGCCATTACACAGTGCCCCCCCCAAATCCCCTACACAGCCATTACACAGTGCCTCCCAATACACAGTGCCCCCCCCAATCCCCAACACACAGCCATTACACAGTGCCCCCCAAATCCCCTACACAGTGCCCCCCAAATCCCCAACACAAAGCCATTACACAGTGCCCCCAATACACAGCCATTACACAGTGCCCCCCCAATACACAGTGCCCCCAAATCCCCTACACAGCCATTACACAGTGCCCCCCAATACACAGTGCCCCCCCCCATATCCCCGACACACAGCCATTACACAGTGCCCCCAATACATAGTGCCCCCAAATCCCCTACACAGCGCCCTCCAATACACAGTGCCCCCCGAATCCCCAACACACAGCCATTACACAGTGCCCCCCCCGATCCCGACACACAGCCAATACACAGAGCCCCCCAAATCCCGAACACAGCCATTACACAGTGCCTTCCAAATCCCCAACACAGCCATTACACAGTGCCCCCCAAATCCCAAACACAGCCATTACACAGTGCCCCCCAAATCCCCTACACAGCCATTACACAGTGCCCCCACTGAATCCCCTACACAGCCATTACACAGTGCCCCCCCCCCGAATCCCCTACACACAGCCATTACACAGTGCCCCCGGAATCCCCGACACACAGTGCCCCCCAAATCCCAAACACAGCCATTACACAGTGCCCCCCAAATCCCCTACACAGCCATTACATAGTGCCCCCTCCATACACAGTGCCCCCCAAATCCGACACACAGCCATTACACAGTGCCCCCCCCCGATCCCGACACACAGCCATTACACAGTGCCCCCCGAATCCCAAACACAGCCATTACACAGTGCCCCCCCAAATCCCCAACACAGCCATTACACAGTGCCCCCGAATCCCCAACACAGCCATTACACAGTGCCCCCCCCCAAATCCCCTACACAGCCATTACACAGTGCCTCCCAATACACAGTGCCCCCCCCAATCCCCAACACACAGCCATTACACAGTGCCCCCCAAATCCCCTACACAGTGCCCCCCAAATCCCCAACACACAGCCATTACACAGTGCCCCCAATACACAGCCATTACACAGTGCCCCCCCCCAATACACAGTGCCCCCAAATCCCCTACACAGCCATTACACAGTGCCCCCCAATACACAGTGCCCCCCCCATATCCCCGACACACAGCCATTACACAGTGCCCCCAATACATAGTGCCCCCAAATCCCCTACACAGCGCCCTCCAATACACAGTGCCCCCCGAATCCCCAACACACAGCCATTACACAGTGCCCCCCCCGATCCCGACACACAGCCATTACACAGTGCCCCCCGATCCCCAACACAGCCATTACACAGTGCCCCCCAAATCCCCTACACACAGCCATTACACAGTGCCCCCCAATACACAGTGCCCCCAAATCCCCTACACAGCCATTACACAGTGCCCCCCAATACACAGTGCCCCCCCCCCCCCATATCCCCGACACACAGCCATTACACAGTGCCCCCAATACATAGTGCCCCCAAATCCCCTACACAGCGCCCTCCAATACACAGTGCCCCCCGAATCCCCAACACACAGCCATTACACAGTGCCCCCCCGATCCCGACACACAGCCATTACACAGTGCCCCCCGATCCCCAACACAGCCATTACACAGTGCCCCCCAAATCCCCTACACACAGCCATTACACAGTGCCCCCCAATCCCTGACACACAGACATTACACAGTGCCCCCCCATATCCCTACACACAGCCATTACACAGTGCCCCCCAATCCCTGACACACAGACATTACACAGTGCCCCCCCATATCCCTACACACAGCCATTACACAGTGCCCCCCAATCCCAGACACACAGCCATTACACAGTGCCCCCCATATCCCCCACACAGCCATTACACAGTGCCCCCCAAATCCCCAACACAGCCATTACACAGTGCCCCCCTCTGATTCCGACACACAGTCATTACACAGTGCCCCCCCATATCCCTGACACACAGACATTACACAGTGCCCCCCCATATCCCTACACACAGCCATTACACAGTGCCCCCCAATCCCTGACACACAGACATTACACAGTGCCCCCCCATATCCCTACACACAGCCATTACACAGTGCCCCCCAATCCCAGACACACAGCCATTACACAGTGCCCCCCATATCCCCCACACAGCCATTACACAGTGCCCCCCAAATCCCCAACACAGCCATTACACAGTGCCCCCCTCTGATTCCGACACACAGTCATTACACAGTGCCCCCCATATCCCCGACACACAGCCATTACACAGTGCCCCCCCCCGACACACAGCCATTACACAGTGCCCCCCCCCCGATCCCCGACACACAGTCATTACACAGTGCCCCCGATGCCCGACACACAGCCATTACACAGTGCCCCCCAATTCCCCTACACACAGCCATTACACAGTGCCCCCCGATCCTGACACAGTGCCCCCCGACACACAGCAAGTACAACATGCACCCCAATCCCCAACACACAGCGCCCCCACACACACACACACAAACACACTAATAATCACAGACAGGTGAGCAGGGAATAGCAGGGGGGGCACAGAGACAGGTGAGCAGGGAATAGCAGGGGGGCACAGAGACAGGTGAGCAGGGAATAGCAGGGGGGGGGCACAGAGACAGGTGAGCAGGGAATAGTGTGGGGGCACAGAGACAGGTGAGCAGGGAATAGCAGGGGGCACAGAGACAGGTGAGCAGGGAATAGCAGGGGGCACAGAGACAGGTGAGCAGGGAATAGCAGGGGGCACAGAGACAGGTGAGCAGGGAATAGTGGGGGGGAACAGAGACAGGTGAGCAGGGAATAGCAGGGGGCACAGAGACAGGTGAGCAGGGAATAGTGGGGGGGCACAGAGACAGGTGAGCAGGGAATAGCGGGGGGGCACAGAGACAGGTGAGCAGGGAATAGCGGGGGGGGCACAGAGACAGGTGAGCAGGGAATAGTGGGGGGGCACAGAGACAGGTGAGCAGGGAATAGTGGGGGACACAGAGACAGGTGAGCAGGGAATAGCGGGGGGGCACAGAGACAGGTGAGCAGGGAATAGCAGGGGGCACAGAGACAGGTGAGCAGGGAATAGCAGGGGGCACAGAGACAGGTGAGCAGGGAATAGTGTGGGGGCACAGAGACAGGTGAGCAGGGAATAGCAGGGGGCACAGAGACAGGTGAGCAGGGAATAGCAGGGGGCACAGAGACAG
Source organism: Rana temporaria (assembly GCF_905171775.1). Taxonomy (NCBI): domain Eukaryota; kingdom Metazoa; phylum Chordata; class Amphibia; order Anura; family Ranidae; genus Rana; species Rana temporaria. Next base: position 8,512 of record NW_024404467.1, on the reverse strand, counting down.
GTGAGCAGGGAATAGTGGGGGGGCACAGAGACAGATGAGCAGGGAATAGTGGGGGGGGCACAGAGACAGGTGAGCAGGGAATAGTGGGGGGACACAGAGACAGGTGAGCAGGGAATAGCAGGGGGGCACAGAGACAGGTGAGCAGGGAATAGTGGGGGGACACAGAGACAGGTGAGCAGGGAATAGCAGGGGGGCACAGAGACAGGTGAGCAGGGAATAGTGGGGGGGCACAGAGACAGGTGAGCAGGGAATAGTGGGGGGGCACAGAGACAGGTGAGCAGGGAATAGCGGGGGGGCACAGAGACAGGTGAGCAGGGAATAGCAGGGGGGACACAGAGACAGGTGAGCAGGGAATAGCAGGGGGGGGCACAGAGACAGGTGAGCAGGGAATAGTGGGGGGACAGGTGAGCAGGGAATAGCGGGGGGGACACAGAGACAGGTGAGCAGGGAATAGCGGGGGGGACACAGAGACAGGTGAGCAGGGAATAGCAGGGGGGGCACAGAGACAGGTGAGCAGGGAATAGTGGGGGGCACAGAGACAGGTGAGCAGGGAATAGTGGGGGGGCACAGAGACAGGTGAGCAGGGAATAGTGGGGGGGCACAGAGACAGGTGAGCAGGGAATAGTGGGGGGGCACAGAGACAGGTGAGCAGGGAATAGTGGGGGGCACAGAGACAGGTGAGCAGGGAATAGTGGGGGGCACAGAGACAGGTGAGCAGGGAATAGTGGGGGGGACACAGAGACAGGTGAGCAGGGAATAGTGGGGGGACAGGTGAGCAGGGAATAGTGGGGGGGGCACAGAGACAGGTGAGCAGGGAATAGAGCTTTGCGGGTGCTTACCTGGTGAGAGCCCTCATTGTTCCTCCAGGATGATCAGTACAGAATGGGAGGGACACTGGGGGGGTCTCTGAATATACAGGTCAGTCTCCGCCCTTCCTGAAACTCAGCCAGCCAATAACAGGGCACCCAAAATTGTCAGAATGCACCTGCACAGCCCCGCCCCCTACCTGCACCTTAACCCTGCGATTGCCATATCCCAGCTGGTGACCGTTCTCTTCCTGTGTATCTGTATTGGGTGGGTAATGGATTCTACCTCCAGAGCAATCACTGTGCATCCAATCCCAGGAAGACCCCACCTCTTCACCAACCAATCGGGGAGCCCCCTGAGATTCTCACCATCAACCCAAAAATCATGTTCTGTATACAATAGAGCCGTACCCATCAATGGCACATCAGTAATAGGAATGCCCATAGTATGCCCAGAGCCGTACCCATCAATGGCACATCAGTAATAGGAATGCCCATAGTATGCCCAGAGCCGTACCCATCAATGTCACATCAGTAATAGGAATGCCCATAGTATGCCCAGAGCCGTACCCATCAATGTCACATCAGTAATAGGAATGCCCATAGTATGCCCAGAGCCGTACCCATCAATGTCACATCAGTAATAGGAATGCCCATAGTATGCCCAGAGCCGTACCCATCAATGTCACATCAGTAATAGGAATGCCCATAATATGCCCAGAGCCGTACCCATCAATGTCACATCAGTAATAGGAATGCCCATAGTATGCCCAGAGCCGTACCCATCAATGTCACATCAGTAATAGGAATGCCCATAGTATGCCCAGAGCCGTACCCATCAATTTCACATCAGTAATAGGAATGCCCATAGTATGCCCAGAGCCGTACCCATCAATGTCACATCAGTAATAGGAATGCCCATAGTATGCCCAGAGCCGTACCCATCAATGTCACATCAGTAATAGGAATGCCCATAGTATGCCCAGAGCTGTACCCATCAATGTCACATCAGTAACAGGAATGCCCATAGTATGCCCAGAGCCGTACCCATCAATGTCACATGAGTAATAGGAATGCCCATAGTATGCCCAGAGCCGTACCCATCAATGTCACATGAGTAATAGGAATGCCCATAGTATGCCCAGAGCCGTACCCATCAATGTCACATGAGTAATAGGAATGCCCATAGTATGCCCAGAGCCATACCCATCAATGTCACATGAGTAATAGGAATGCCCATAGTATGCTCAGAGCCATACCCATCAATGTCACATCAGTAATGGGAATGCCCATAGTATGCCCAGAGCCGTACCCATCAATGTCACATGAGTAATAGGAATACCCATAGTATGCCCAGAGCCGTACCCATCAATGTCACATCAGTAATAGGAATAGTAGCTTTACCCCATCATTACCCCCGGCAGTAATAGTAGTACAGCCCATCAATGACCCATTAGTGATAGGATTGGTTGGTAGATAGGGGATAGAGCTGTACCCATCAATCACCCATCAATAATAGTATTGACCAGTACTAGTATACCCAGGAGTAGAACTGTACCCATCAAAATAACATCATTATCGGGAATGCCCATATTATGCACAGAGCATTGAGTCATAAAAACTGATCAGTAACTCTAACACCCAGCAGTATGCCGGGGGGGGGGGGTAGGGCTGTACCCAATATAGACCAATCAGTAATAGGATTGGGCAGTAGTTTGCCCAGGGGGTAGGGCTGTACCCAATATAGACCCACCAGTAATAGGATTGGGCAGTAGTTTGCCGGCTGTACCCAATATAGACTTACCAGTAATAGGATTGGGCAGTAGTTTGCCCAGGGAGTAGGGCTGTACCCAATATAGACTTACCAGTAATAGGATTGGGCAGTAGTTTGCCCAGGGAGTAGGGCTGTACCCAATATAGACCCACCAGTAATAGGATTGGGCAGTAGTTTGCCCAGGGAGTAGGGCTGTACCCAATATAGACCCACCAGTAATAGGATTGGGCAGTAGTTTGCCCAGGGGGTAGGGCTGTACCCAATATAGACCCACCAGTAATAGGATTGGGCAGTAGTTTGCCCAGGGAGTAGGGCTGTACCCAATATAGACCCACCAGTAATAGGATTGGGCAGTAGTTTGCCCAGGGAGTAGGGCTGTACCCATTATAGACCCACCAGTAATAGGATTGGGCAGTAGTTTGCCGGCTGTACCCAATATAGACCCACCAGTAATGGGATTGGGCAGTAGTTTGCCCAGGGAGCAGGGCTGTACCCAATATAGACCCACCAGTAATAGGATTGGGCAGTAGTTTGCCCAGGGAGTAGGGCTGTACCCAATATAGACCCACCAGTAATAGGATTGGGCAGTAGTTTGCCCAGGGAGTAGGGCTGTACCCAATATAGACCCACCAGTAATAGGATTGGGCAGTAGTTTGCCCAGGGAGTAGGGCTGTACCCATTATAGACCCACCAGTAATAGGATTGGGCAGTAGTTTGCCGGCTGTACCCAATATAGACCCACCAGTAATAGGATTGGGCAGTAGTTTGCCCAGGGAGTAGGGCTGTACCCAATATAGACCCACCAGTAATAGGATTGGGCAGTAGTTTGCCCAGGGAGTAGGGCTGTACCCAATATAGACCCACCAGTAATAGGATTGGGCAGTAGTTTGCCCAGGGAGTAGGGCTGTACCCATTATAGACCCACCAGTAATAGGATTGGGCAGTAGTTTGCCCGGGGAGTAGGGCTGTACCCATTATAGACCCACCAGTAATAGGATTGGGCAGTAGTTTGCCCGGGGAGTAGGGCTGTACCCATTATAGACCCACCAGTAATAGGATTGGGCATTAGTTTGCCCGGGTAGTAGGGCTTTACCCATTATAGATTTACCAGTAATAGGATTGGGCAGTAGTTTGCCCGGGGAGTAGGGCTTTACCCATTATAGATTTACCAGTAATAGGATTGGGCAGTAGTTTGCCCAGGGAGTAGGGCTGTACCCATTATAGACCCACCAGTAATAGGATTGGGCAGTAGTTTGCCGGCTGTACCCAATATAGACCCACCAGTAATGGGATTGGGCAGTAGTTTGCCCAGGGAGTAGGGCTGTACCCAATATAGACCCACCAGTAATAGGATTGGGCAGTAGTTTGCCCGGGGAGTAGGGCTGTACCCATTATAGACCCACCAGTAATAGGATTGGGCAGTAGTTTGCCCGGGGAGTAGGGCTGTACCCATTATAGACCCACCAGTAATAGGATTGGGCATTAGTTTGCCCGGGTAGTAGGGCTTTACCCATTATAGATTTACCAGTAATAGGATTGGGCAGTAGTTTGCCCGGGGAGTAGGGCTTTACCCATTATAGATTTACCAGTAATAGGATTGGGCAGTAGTTTGCCCGGGGAGAAGGGCTGTACCCAATATAGACCCACCAGTAATAGGATTGGGCAGTAGTTTGCCCGGGGAGTAGGGCTGTACCCAATATAGACCCACCAGTAATAGGATTGGGCAGTAGTTTGCCCAGGGGGTAGGGCTGTACCCAATATAGACTTACCAGTAATAGGATTGGGCAGTAGTTTGCCCAGGGAGTAGGGCTGTATCCATTATGGACCCACCAGTAATAGGATTGGGCAGTAGTTTGCCCAGGGAGTAGGGCTGTACCCAATATAGACCCACCAGTAATAGGATTGGGCAGTAGTTTGCCCAGGGAGTAGGGCTGTACCCAATATAGACCCACCAGTAATAGGATTGGGCAGTAGTTTGCCCAGGGAGTAGGGCTGTACCCAATATAGACCCACCAGTAATAGGATTGGGCAGTAGTTTGGCCAGGGAGTAGGGCTGTACCCAATATAGACCCACCAGTAATAGGATTGGGCAGTAGTTTGCCCAGGGAGTAGGGCTGTACCCAATATAGACCCACCAGTAATAGGATTGGGCAGTAGTTTGCCCAGGGAGTAGGGCTGTACCCAATATAGACCCACCAGTAATAGGATTGGGCAGTAGTTTGGCCAGGGAGTAGGGCTGTACCCAATATAGACCCACCAGTAATAGGATTGGGCAGTAGTTTGCCCAGGGAGTAGGGCTGTACCCAATATAGACCCACCAGTAATAGGATTGGGCAGTAGTTTGCCCAGGGAGTAGGGCTGTACCCAATATAGACCCACCAGTAATAGGATTGGGCAGTAGTTTGCCCGGGGAGTAGGGCTGTACCCAATATAGACCCACCAGTAATAGGATTGGGCAGTAGTTTGCCCAGGGGGTAGGGCTGTACCCAATATAGACTTACCAGTAATAGGATTGGGCAGTAGTTTGCCCAGGGAGTAGGGCTGTACCCTATATAGACCCACCAGTAATAGGATTGGGCAGTAGTTTGCCCGGGGAGTAGGGCTGTACCCAATATAGACCCACCAGTAATAGGATTGGGCAGTAGTTTGCCCAGGGAGTAGGGCTGTACCCAATATAGACCCACCAGTAATAGGATTGGGCAGTAGTTTGCCCAGGGAGTAGGGCTGTACCCAATATAGACCCACCAGTAATAGGATTGGGCAGTAGTTTGCCCAGGGAGTAGGGCTGTACCCAATATAGACCCACCAGTAATAGGATTGGGCAGTAGTTTGCCCAGGGAGTAGGGCTGTACCCAATATAGACCCACCAGTAATAGGATTGGGCAGTAGTTTGGCCAGGGAGTAGGGCTGTACCCAATATAGACCCACCAGTAATAGGATTGGGCAGTAGTTTGCCCAGGGAGTAGGGCTGTACCCAATATAGACCCACCAGTAATAGGATTGGGCAGTAGTTTGCCCAGGGAGTAGGGCTGTACCCAATATAGACCCACCAGTAATAGGATTGGGCAGTAGTTTGCCTGGGGAGTAGGGCTGTACCCAATATAGACCCACCAGTAATAGGATTGGGCAGTAGTTTGCCCAGGGGGTAGGGCTGTACCCAATATAGACTTACCAGTAATAGGATTGGGCAGTAGTTTGCCCAGGGAGTAGGGCTGTACCCAATATAGACCCACCAGTAATAGGATTGGGCAGTAGTTTGCCCGGGGAGTAGGGCTGTACCCAATATAGACCCACCAGTAATAGGATTGGGCAGTAGTTTGCCCAGGGAGTAGGGCTGTACCCAATATAGACCCACCAGTAATAGGATTGGGCAGTAGTTTGCCCAGGGAGTAGGGCTGTACCCAATATAGACCCACCAGTAATAGGATTGGGCAGTAGTTTGCCCAGGGAGTAGGGCTGTACCCAATATAGACCCACCAGTAATAGGATTGGGCAGTAGTTTGCCCAGGGAGTAGGGCTGTACCCAATATAGACCCACCAGTAATAGGATTGGGCAGTAGTTTGGCCAGGGAGTAGGGCTGTACCCAATATAGACCCACCAGTAATAGGATTGGGCAGTAGTTTGCCCAGGGAGTAGGGCTGTACCCAATATAGACCCACCAGTAATAGGATTGGGCAGTAGTTTGCCCGGGGAGTAGGGCTGTACCCAATATAGACCCACCAGTAATAGGATTGGGCAGTAGTTTGCCCAGGGGGTAGGGCTGTACCCAATATAGACCCACCAGTAATAGGATTGGGCAGTAGTTTGCCCAGGGAGTAGGGCTGTACCCAATATAGACCCACCAGTAATAGGATTGGGCAGTAGTTTGCCCGGGGAGTAGGGCTGTACCCATTATGGACCCACCAGTAATAGGATTGGGCAGTAGTTTGCCCAGGGAGTAGAGCTGTACCCAATATAGACCCACCAGTAATAGGATTGGGCAGTAGTTTGCCCAGGGAGTAGGGCTGTACCCAATATAGACCCACCAGTAATAGGATTGGGCAGTAGTTTGCCCGGGGAGTAGGGTTGTACCCAATATAGACCCACCAGTAATAGGATTGGGCAGTAGTTTGCCCAGGGGGTAGGGCTGTGCCCAATAAAGACCCGTCAGTAATGGGAATTCGGGGTGGTATCCCCCCAGTAATGGTAATACCTGTACACGGTGCACCCCGGATGTGTGGTCTCATGGCCCACCCAGACATTATAGCAGATCATAGAACGTTCCTTCCAGATACACCGATCTTTTCACCTGAATACTGTCTGGCCTTAGAGGGGCGCTATTCTTATATGACATAAATAGCGGGGGGCCCTACGGGGGGTACCACACCAATGTATATCTGGATGTATGGAATATGGTGACACCATGCTAACCTTTTGTACAACGTTCCTCCTCCACACACCATTGTATGTAACACGCGTGTATGGTCTGTGGATGGGGAAATTCCCGTATTATCCAGTCTCTGGTGAGGGGAGATTTGGGGTCCCCTCCCTCCCCTTGTAGTGGACGGGGTAATTACAGACCTGTTCTTAGTAATGACAGGTAAGAGGGGTCCCCAATTATACATTCCAGACATTCCCTCCTAGGACAAGAGCTGCTTCTGTGCCCGGCTATGAAAGGCCCATTGTGTGTGTGTGAGCACCTGTGCTCCGGACTACACAATAGCCGTGTGATATACAATGGACTATACAACACGACAACCCACCCACCGAGCCCACCACCCCAAACTACACAATCACTGGGGGGGGGGGGGCACCACTTCTAGGTCCGCAAGGCCATTACTGGGTCTAGATGGACCGTGATGGGTTTGGGGAGACAATTCTCAGTCTAGGGGGGCATTGCTGGATCTGGGGGAACACTGCGCTTGGTTTGGGGAGACAATTCTCAGTCTAGGGGGGCATTGCTGGATCTGGGGGAACACTGCTTGGTTTGGGGAGACAATTCTCAGTCTAGGGGGGGGGGGCATTGCTTGGTTTGGGGAGACAATTCTCAGTCTAGGGGGGCATTGCTGGATCTGGGGGAACACTGCTTGGTTTGGGGAGACAATTCTCAGTCTAGGGGGGCATTGCTGGATCTGAGGGAACATTGCTTGGTTTGGGGAGACAATTCTCAGTCTAGGGGGGGGGGGGCATTGCTTGGTTTGGGGAGACAATTCTCAGTCTAGGGGGGCATTGCTGGATCTGGGGGAACACTGCTTGGTTTGGGGGGACAATTCTCAGTCTAGGGGGGCATTTCTTGATTTGGGGAGACAATTCTCAGTCTAGGGGGGCATTGCTGGATCTGAGGGAACATTGCTTGGTTTGGGGGAGACAATTCTCAGTCTAGGGGGGGCATTTCTTGGTTTGGGGAGACAATTCTCTGTCTAGGGGGGGGGGCATTTCTTGTTTTGGGGAGACAATTCCCAGTCTAGGGGGGCATTGCTGGATCTGAGGGAACATTGCTTGGTTTGGGGAGACAATTCTCAGTCTAGGGGGGGGGGCATTTCTTGGTTTGGGGAGACAATTCTCTGTCTAGGGGGGGGGCATTTCTTGTTTTGGGGAGACAATTCTCAGTCTAGGGGGGCATTGCTGGATCTGAGGGAACATTGCTTGGTTTGGGGAGACAATTCTCAGTCTAGGGGGGGGGGCATTGCTTGGTTTGGGGGAGACAATTCTCAGTCTAGGGGGGGCATTTCTTGGTTTGGGGAGACAATTCTCAGTCTAGGGGGGCATTGCTGGATCTGGGGGGGGGCATTGCTTGGTTTGAGGAGACAATTCTCCGTCTAGGGGGGCATTGCTGGATCTGAGGGAACATTGCTTGGTTTGGGGAGACAATTCTCCGTCTAGGGGGGGGGCATTGCTTGGTTTGGGGAGACAATTCTCAGTCTAGGGGGGGCACTGCTTGGTTTGGGGAGA